>NW_021620812.1:2232389-2240305 GCF_004785775.1 Grammomys surdaster
CTCACTACCTCAATACCACAGACAGAGTCTCCCTGGTACTCACTACCGCAATACCACAGACAGAGTCTCCCTGGTACTCACTACCGCAATACTGCCGATACGGAGTCTCCTTGGTACTCTGCCAGCCAGAGCATCCTGCAGTGAGCTCTAACAAACATTTTGGCAAGCAAACTTCAGACATGAGGACACAACTTTAAATTCTCATGTGAGTTAATTCTTACAGCTTGGACTTCAGCATTCCTATCACCTTGTACCGGACTGCACAGGTCATTTCTGTAGTACTCTCACACACCACTCTAATATGATAGTATCCGACCCTAACAGAGAAAGTGGACAGTCAGTGGACCTGGGGCATCTATTCCAGCTCTAGGGCACCAGTTCTCTAAGGCACTGGTCTGTTATATTAAAGCTGGTATTACTGTCACCAATTTATTATTGGCATTTAAATATAGAATTAGGTGATTTTTACAATTTCATATGTTATACAAAAGTAAACAACCTTATTTTATTCTTTAAAACAATGATTCAATGGCTGAACATACCTTAAAGAAGCAACATAAGTCATAGAGAGAATTTCTAGGACCCAAGAAGCCCCAGGCTAAGACAGGGCTGATATGCTCACAAACAGCATAAAAATGGGCAAAGAATCCATCTGAGATCTGTTGGGAAACAAAAGGCAATCAGTCTGTTTTTATCTTCTTAAATTTACTTTCTCTAGTAACGAAGCATAAAACTGCTAGCCATCCTGTGGTCAGAAGTCTTCGGGAACAGATCAAGGCTCTATCATGATGTCGACGGCCTGCTGGGAACATTAATAAACTTAACAGGGACTAAGAGTCAGAGGGTTTTGTAAAGGTTTCATACTCGAGCCAGTAGTTTCAGAGAAGCAAATTCACCTCATAATAATACAAGTTAAACTTTCTTTATCCAAGGCTCCAGCCAGAAAAATTTCAGATTTTTTTAAAACTCTGGAATATATCTTCCAATAAGGACAATCTACTCCAACAAGGCACGCCTCCTAATCCTTTCCAAACAGCTCATCAACTGGGGACTGAGCATGCAAATATGTGAGTCTGTGGGGCCATCCTCAGGTGGGATGCAGCTGCAGTTTAACCAGCTGTGGTGGGATGCAGCTGCAGTTTAACCAGCTGTGGAAGGATGCAGCTGCAGTTTAACCAGGTGTGGTGGGATGCAGCTGCAGTTTACCCAGGTGTGGAAGGATGCAGCTGCAGTTTAACCAGGTGTGGTGGGATGCAGCTGCAGTTTAACCAGCTGTGGTGGGATGTAGCTGCAGTTTACCCAGGTATGGAAGGATGCAGCTGCAGTTTAACCAGGTGTGGTGGGATACAGCTGCAGTTTAACCAGCTGTGGAAGGATGCAGCTGCTGTTTAACCAGGTGTGGTGGAATGCAGCTGCAGTTTAACCAGGTGTGGTGAGATGCAGCTGCAGTTGCAGCACATGGGTAGTAGGAGCAGGAGGATTAGGAATGCAAGCTCATTTCTGGCAACACAGAAGTTCCAGGCCAGCCTCTGATAGGAGAGCCTGCCTATAAACAAACACATAAACAAAGCATTGAATTATTCTTACTAGATTTTTAACCTTTAGTTAAGAAAGTCAGTATTATTAAACTTTGTCATGTGACTGACTCTTCTTATGAAATGCTGGTACATATATGTACATTTGAAGAAAATCTCTAAGATAACCGAATTTCCAGTTTAGTAGATGATAGATTTTTAAACTATGTCCTTAAAAGTCTCTGAATTGCCTCAGTGTCTGCTGTAGTGTTTGTTTTCCTTTGATCTCTAATTTTTAATGATTTGGGCCTTACCTTTTTTTTCTTTTTTGGTTAATTAGTCTACAGGCTTGACAATCTTAAAAAAAGACTCCAATTTTTGGTTTGGTTTCATTTTCATTTTATTTTGATTATCTTTTCTCATCTACTGATATTGGGCATTGTCCTATTTTTCAGAAGCCTTCAGATGCATCGTTAAGTAATTACTAAGGTATCCCCCCCTCTCTGCTACTTAGATTTCTGATATATTGTATTTTCACTTTTATTCAATTCTAGGAAGTTAAGACTTTCCTTTTCAGTCTGGAGAGCTGGCTCAGCAGTTAAGAGCACTGGTTGGTCTTACAGGGGATGTGGTTCAATTCTCAGCACCACATCACAGTTTACACCCATCTCTAACTCCAGTTTCAGAGAGATCTGATGCCCCCTTCTCACTTATGTGAGCACAAGCACACACTAGTGCACACACACACACACAGGTAAAACACTCATATAAAATAAATCTAATTAAGACATTTTTTAGTTAAAAAATATTTTCCTTCTCGATATCTTCCTTGACCTAATTGTCATTCAATAGCCTGCTGTTCAGTCTCCATGAGTGTGTGTGTTGTCTACTGCTCTTGGTACCCAGCTTCATTCCACTGTAGTTAGATAGAATACAGAATACAGGTACTTCAATCTTCCTACACTTCCTGATGCTTGCTTTGTGTCCTACTATATTGTCAATTCTGGAGAAAGTTCCAATGGCTATTGAGAAAGTGCCTTCTTTACTGTCTGGGTGTCTGTTATGACCGTTTGGATGATGATGCCTCCTCACTCCTGTGTATTCTGTTTAGCTCTTGTCTGGAAGACCTGTCTATTGGTGAGACTGGTGAATCAACACTCACTATCATGGTGTTGAGGTGAATCTGTGGTTTTAGATCAAAGAGTGTATGTTTTTAATGATTTAATGTATGTGTAAATCTCTGTGCACATACAGACGTGTGACTGCAGAGGACAGACGGCTACACATCACCTGGAATTGGAGTTACAGGTTGTAAGTTCTCTGAGTTGGTACTGTGAACTGAACTTGGGTTCTCTGGAAGAACAGTCGTGCTCTTAGCTGCTGAGCCATCTCTTCAGTCCAAACAGTTCCTTCCAAGTGTAATGGCTCCTGGAGGACTCTCTTGAGTGTGATGTGTCCTTATCTCATCTGACTAGCTATGGAGTCAGGTGTGTCAGACATTAGGATAATCCCATTGTCTTAGTTCTATTTACATCCTCTTATCACAAGGTATTGTTTATCACTGATGATAAGGTTTTTGGAAGCAGCAAAAAAAAAGGGGGGAACTATGTTTTCTAATCAAACTTGTTAGTCTGTGTCTCTTTGTAGGTAATTACAACTATTAATATTATGAGTTACTACTGAACAATATATATTATTTCCTGTCCCTCTCATTTTGGGTATTTGTGGTGTTTTCTTAGTGCTCCTTTGATTAGCTGTTCTGAAAATGTTTATTTTCTTAGGTATGTTTATTCTTAATACAAAGCATCCTTCTAGTATCCTGTATAAAGCTGGCTTGGTGTCATAAATTTCTTTAATCTGTTCATGTCATAAATTCTTTTTCTTTTTCCTTTGAGTGTGGCTGATAGTTTTTTTGAGCACAGTAGTCTAGGATGTCATCTGTGGTCTTTCAGAACTTATAGAACATCCACTCAGGCCATTGTCGCTTCTTAAATCTCCCCTAAAAATGGATGTAGCTGACATTCCGGCCTTTGCATGTGACTTGGTCTTTTCTTTCTTGTAGCTTTCTTTATCGTTTTATTATCGTTTCTTTGCTCTGTATATTTAGTGTTTTGATGATTATTTGACACAGGCAACTCCTTTTCTGGTCCTATCCATTTGATGTTCACTGTGTGCCTCTTGTGTCTTGATAGGCATCTCTTGCCTTAAATTTGGGAAACTTTCTTCTATAATTTTGTTGAACATATTTCCTGTGACTTCAACTTGGGTTTTTTTTCTTCCATGTTTCAAAAGTTTAGTCTTTTTATAGTATGTTAGAATTCATGTATGTTCTGTTCTTTAATGTTCTGGTTGGCTCCTTGTCAACTTGACACAAACTAGAGCCATTTGGGAAGGGGACTGCCTCTGTCAGCTTGCTTGTAGGTAAGTCTGAGGGGCTTTCTCTTGATTAATGACATCTGTAAGAAGGCACAGGCCACTGTGGGTGGGGCATCTCTGGGCAGGTGGTCTTGGATGACATAAGAAAGCAAGCTGAGAAAGCCATGAACAACAAGCCAGTGAACAATATCCCACCATCTACTTCAGTCCCTTCTTCTAAGTCCCTGCCTTGAGTTTCCTTCTTGGTGCACCATAATGTGGAAGTGTAAGCCAAAGAAACCCATCCTCCCTTAGGTTGATTTTGGTCATTATTTTGGTCCAGTTCCTCTACCTTGTCTTGACATTCTCCTACTCGATCCTTGATATGTTCCATTGGTGAAACTGGGGATTGTTTTGTTTTGTTTGCTCAGTGGGTCAGAAGTTTGTCATGCAAGACTGACAACATGAATACAGATCTTTAGAAGTCACACAAAAGTCAGACACATGGCACAAGTATCTGTAATGCCAGCATGCTCCTCTGGGGAAATGAGCAGAAGGGACAGGAAAATTTTCAGCTAGCCTGGCTAATGCATCAGGAAAGGGACCCTGTCTCAAACAAGGCACAAAGGTGTGGATACTCAAATGTCCTCTAACGTCCACAGTCTACTGTGCATCCCCTCACCACTACATGAAGAAGCACACACACTCATCTACACACTCATCTCTTACATACACACAAACTCACACCTACTCCTATGGAGAGAAAGAGACAGACAGAAGGACATATAGAGGGAAAGACAGATACAGTATGGTTTCTGTAATAATTTTAAACCAGAATTATTCAAATAGACTTCCTAGAATTATTCCTAAGCATCTGCTGAAGGTGCTGGGAGGGCTGTGCTGCATAGCACCCAGGGCCGGCCTTGCAGCCTCAGTGTTACAGATGTGAAGTCAAAAAATATGGGTATGGTAGAACAATTTGGGTTGGATAATACAAGAGAGTCAGTAGTTGTACGATGTACCATGCTAAGCACTTCCACTGAACTCCTTGCTATTGTGTTGACTGTTTAATTTTTTTTTTTTTGTAGCTGGAACTGAACTGAAGACTACATTTGAGCCCTTAGAACTAACTCCTTTAAAAACTATATAAAGTAAATATTGTCATCACCCTTTCTCAAAGATGAAAACATTAAGGCCTGGGAAGGTTGAGCAACTACCAAGGTCACACTGTTAGTGAGTGACATTTCAACCTGGGCAGTCTCACTTCAGAGTCCACACATGGGAAGGTGTGGTCACCACAGATGTAGAAGCCCTATGGATTAATCAGTGCTCTTCTTGCCTGAGTAAGCGGTCACTCTGGCCTGTGAGGATGCACTGTTATAAAGCAAGGCTGCCCTTCTTGGTCCTCTTTATACACAGGCCTGTTTGTTTCGCAGGCGTTGGGACAGAACAAAGTCTTATTAGATACTGTAGGCAGGTAGATTTTGGACTTTGCCGTCTTCACTATGTGGACTGAACTAGACTTTTTCCTTATACACTATCCAGTCTCAGCTGATTTTAAAGCCACGGAGAATGAACTAAGGAAGAGCCTGGGGCATAATGAGTTTTACCTTCATCTGTTGCCTTTTCTGTTTCAGCACTGACCAACAACTTGAAGCCACAGCCTAAATATAGACAGAGGGAAAAAAAAAGGTTTAAATTCATATTTATTATCAATATTTCCATTTTAAAATGGTGATTTTTATTGGAATTCAAAGTGTCTTGGTTTGAAACTCCCAAATAGCAACAGTAAGGACAACCCCGGGTTCCTTGTATTGTTTACAAACATTAGGGGAGTCTTCAATTTTATGAAATTAAAATTTATATACAAAATCCAGGCAGTGGTGGTGTACCCCTTTTATCCCAACTCTTGGGAGGCAAACCTCTGAGTTCAAGGCCAGCCTGGTCTACAGACTGAGTTCCAGGACAGCCAAGGCTACACAGAGAAACCTTGTCTTGAAAAACCAAACTAACTAACCAACCAACCAACCAGCCCTTAAGAGAAAAGGCTAAACTCTAGAGCCATGCCACTTAAGTAGTTATAGCACAGTTCTCCTAAATTTATGAGTCAGGCTCATAAATTCTAAGGCCACACATGGAAACTCAGGCCTGTGATCCTGGGTATAAGAGGCTGAAGCAGCAGATCCCAGAGTACTGGCCAGTCTCGGCTACAGACTCAGACCCTGTCTCACAAATGAACAAAAACAGGTCCTAAATTCTATTCTCATAGAAATGCGCTGAAAAGAATTTGTCTATATATACACACAAATAAATGTTTTCTACTGAATAATAAAGATAGATTATTGTCTTTCCTTCAAGGAGAGTGTTGCCTGGAATGTCTGAGGGTAAAAGTAAGTTTTATTCAAAAACCAAGAAACTAACCATGAGGAGACAAAGGACACCTCGTGAAGCGTCCTGGTGAAGCCTCTGGCTGATGAAACTTTACCAAGTCAGTGGCTGAAGTGAGGAAAATGCTTCTCTGTGGCTATAGCATACTTCAGTGAAGGAAGAGATGCACGTAACATGTTTTAAAGCGCAGTGTCTGGAAGTTCTAACACACTGTGAGACTGCCAACGGATCATGAAAGCATTTCCAGCATCCAGACTTTACCGTGAAACATGGTACTCCATGCCAGCTGCTGGTACCCATGGCTGTCAAAGGAGAGTTTCACCTCAAGTGTGACATACTACTGCACACGTGATCCCAATGACAAAGGATGAGCTCAGGGTGTTTTAGACAGGGTCTCTCTATGTAGCTCTGACTGCCTTGAACTCACAGAGATCTGCCTGTGTCTGCTTCCTGGGTGCTAGGATTCCAGGCGTGTGGCCCCACTGCTGATTCTGTAATTTCTAGGATTCCAGGCGTGTGGCCCCACTGCTGACTCTGTAATTTCTAATCAGTTGTCCATCTCTGATCATTTCCCATCAACCTGAATGGTAAAGAACACAAAGGCCACTCACAGTTTCTTTGAAGGAAGAGTTGAGCCAACGGTTGTTGACTACGCTCTGTATGGATGTCGGTGGGTTTTCTAGATCTTCAAAGGAATCCATTAATATAAAATCCAGAACCACATCATAAAAATTCAAATTTTTCACCTGTATTAAATTCCAAGATAGCAATGAGTATCACAGAGTTCTGGAGTAAAGTCTGTGCTTTGCAGTGCAAGGTTTTTGACTTGTTCAGAGTATGCGTCTCCACAAAGAGGAGGTAAGTACCAAACTGCAGTTCCAGGAAGTGTGCTCCCCCCGGCCATGAGAAATCAGTTTCTCCTTACTATTCCTTCATCAGCTCACTCCCAGATCTGCCTGTCTGACCCATGAGAGCTTCCATCTTGCTCGATCACTAACACACTATGTTGTGCTGTGTGCTATACCAGGTACTCAGGGATCTACGGTAGGCAACTCAGAAACCTGGCATCCACTGGGGAAAACAGCAAGAAAATAATCCCAATAAAGACATTAGACCTCACAGAGCTTGCAGCAGAGATTGATTCTAAGCTGGATATTAGAGATGGCTTCCCTTATGAAGTGACTCTTCCCAGTTACAGGGAACTCCTCTCACAGACTTAAGGGAAGAAGCACAATGGTGTTGAATGACACACTGAAAGCGCACTATGGCAAAGCAGAGAAAACCTGGCAGGAAGCGAGGACAAGATCGTGTCAGGACTTGAACCCACAGGAAGGACTTTGACTTTATTCTCAAGGAGGGTGGAGATGCTGAGGAGGGAGACTGTCACATCATGTATTTGAAGACGGCTTGGTGAGTCAGACAGAGCGGCAGGTAACTGTAATGTCAGCACCTTCTGGGAGAGGTGGAGCATCTGGACCACCAGCTCCAGAGAGTCCATTGCTGGGTTACAATGAGACTTTATCTCAAAACAACAAGATAATCTCAGCAGAAGCACAGGTGAACAGAACAGAGGAGGGTAGTGTAAGGGAGGGATGCAGTGGGCAGGGAGTCACGGGCTACAGAGACGGAGTAGATTAGGGATGCAGTGGGCAGGGAGTC
>NW_021620812.1:2240315-2244838 GCF_004785775.1 Grammomys surdaster
ATGCAGTGGGCAGGGAGTCCCGGGCTACAGAGACGGAGTAGATTAGGTAAAAGGAATACAGATGTAGCCGAGATAAAGACAATAGGAATATAGAAAAGCTGAGAAAACTAGAGTAGACGTGGGATTCAGACTTACCCAATTTAGAGATGAATATGGAAAAGCAGGTAAAGATTAGAAAGGGTGAGAAAGGGTCCTGTGTCTGTACCTACTGTGTCCCTGATCCTGGAAATGCATTCTGTGAGCTTCCCCTACATCGAGTCGCTCTGTGCTCAGCCTGGAGGCCTCTTCCCCAAGGACTCCTGCTCTGCTTTAGTGATGCTGATTAGGGGCCAAGAACTGTGTGCTGGAAATAGTATTTTTGTACTGTTGCTGCTCTTAGATCCCAATATAACCAGAACTAAGACGCACATACAGACCCCACGACCACATCTGTATCAAGTTCTACTATCCTGTATATGTATAACCTATGGATTCACTCATAGAGCTGCAACGTAAATTCTAATGCTTTTCTTGTCTTTTCTTTTTGAGACAGGGTTTCTCTGTGTAGCCCTGGCTGTCCTGGAACTCACTCTGTAGACCAGGCTGGCCTCAGACTCAGAAATCTGCCTGCCTCTGCCTCCCAAGTGCTGGGATTAAGATTCTAATTTTTATACCTTCTCTAAAGTAAGGCTGTCTCTGGTTTTTCTTGCTATGTTTACTTCTTCAGTTCTATGAAAAGTCTACTTCCTTGGCCCTCTGGCCCCTTCTTTGTCTCAAGCCACTCTTGACAGTACACTCTAGCTGCCTTGTAACGGCCTACCTTATGTCAATGAAGGCAAAAGGCTTTTAGAAAGCACTTCTTTATAATCAATCAATGTGTAAAGAATATAATTTCCATTGTTTATGAATGTCAGAAATAAGATGGTACCTACCACCACACAGCTAGATATGACAGTATTCTAACACTGCATGGCTGGATGTGACGCACCCACTGTCGCGGCTGGATTTACTCTCAAAGACAGAGAATCAAAGCCTCGGTCATGTAAACATGCGCAGACAGCAGGAATAAGGATTGAATAATTTGCTTACCCCTCTGGCAGCGAGTTCCATCTCAGTACTATCCCAGTGATCAGTCTTTTCTAAAAAATAGATCATTTCATCAAAAACATCTTGAAATTTCTTTGGATTCTGCAAAGAAAACATAGCATAGTCTAAATATAACTTAATTACAAGACTTAGGCCTACAAAATAAGTTACTTTTCAAGAAAGCTGAATCTTAATTATTGTAGAAAATATTTTCAAAGCATGCCAAGTTATTTCCTTTTTTAAAGCATCTCTAGTATCCCAGGCTAGCCTCAAATGACCTGTGTAGTGGAGGATGACCTCAGGTTTCTACCGTCCTTATGAGTGTTGGAGTCCCAGAAGTGTGCCCCTAACCTCACCTATAGCACTGAGGTTTAGCTGAGGCCCTTCTACATGATGGCTTAGGCAAGTGGTCTAACTCTCAGCCCTTCATTACCAGCTGCTATCCTCGTTCACAGAATGAGGATGCCAGGAGCGCACCGGCAAAGACTGCTCAGACTGTAAGAGGAGAGCAGGGCTGCTGTAGAAGCCTGGGGTCCCTCTGGTGCAGAGAGGCTCCTCCTGGAGGCACGCCACTTCAAAGCCCTGTGCTTGTCTACAATGGGAAGGCCAAGAAAGCAACCCACAATTTATCCTGGAATTCCAAGGACACAGTATCACTTGAGATTCACTTAGTACTGAACGCTTAGGCTACTTCCCACTTACCATTTTCTAGTCATAAAAGTCTTCTGAAATAGGGTAAAATAAATCCAGTTCCTCTATGCAGAGAGGCACTTGAAAGTAAATAAAGTGGAGCTGAATACCACTGGGTAAAGACTAAAGGCTGCCCTGTTCCTCTGGACAAGCCTGCATGAAGTACAGTGGTTCCTTACTGTCTAAGTGAAGTTCTCATCAAGGCTCTGCCTCACTCAGCCCCATGAAGATGAGCACCAGGCAGCACAGTCTGTGCCCAGGTCCCTCAGTGCTCCTCCTTCCAGCCTCCTCCTGAAAGGGCTTGAGGAGGCAGTAGCCACAGCTGGTTATAGCAGCAGACATCGCCTGGGCCACAGGCTGTTCTAAGTTATTACAAACAACCTGGTCATGAGCTTTGCACACAGAAAGTAACTCAAACAGAAATTAATGCTCTTTGAGCTAGCCAGGGTAGTACACATCTGGGATTTCAACATCCACGAAGAAGAGGTAAAAGAATCAGCACACATTTGAGTCTAGCCTGATCTACAAGTGAGTTCCAGGCCAACCAGAGAAGCATACATGCTCTCAACAACAGTGAAATCAATAGTGTTTGGTGGACCTTTCCAATTACTTACAAAGGTTTCATTCACTGTTAAAATTTAAAAATACACTTTACTCTAAAATCTGCTAAACTCTTTCTTCATCTGGTGGGACATGTGGTACCAGCCTGTGTGTGTGAGGTGAGAGAACAGCTGTTGGCACTGGTCTGGGTCATGTGGGCTCTGGGGATCCCGCTCAGGTTGTCAGGCTTGGTGCCAAGGTCTTTGTCTGATCAACCATCCCACCAGCCCCCTGTATTTAGTCTTCAGTTAGAGAAACTAGTAAGAACAAAACCTGCTTAGAGAATATATTTACCTTCCGGGCTTTCACAATTAAAGCTGACAAAATTTTCCTTCCACTTTCAGCAAGGAATGACCTGTTGTCAGCTTCTGCAAGGATTAGCTGAAAAACACCAGTCCACAGGGTGAAAATGAGTGACATCCCATGACACACGGTGACTGAGCAGTCAGGGTTGTGGGTGTGATGCTGTGTCTCTACTGAAGACAGAGAAAGCCCAAATTCACAGAAATGGAGAGACGTAAGCCCAACGATCAAAAAAGATTCAGGGCAGGTAAAGCTGAACTGAAACTGTTCCAGGCAGTTAAATATCTGCAGTGAGGAGCTGGAAGAATGGCCTAGTGACTGAAAGAGCATGCTCTGTACTTGCAGACAACCCAAGTTTGGTTCCCAGCATCCATGGTGGGTGGCTCACGACCCAGCTCCATAGGATCTGATATCCTCTTCTGGGTTCATGGACATCAGAACTCATGTACACATACACATACATACACACATACACACACACACACACACACACACACACACAAAATAATAAAAATAAATCTTGAAAAAATATTTTAAAAATCTAAGGTATATTTTATGTAGTTTTCAAACATAAGAAAGTAATTATTTTCTTTATTATTTTGTTTTTGGTTTTGTACCTCTGGCTGGCCTTGAGCTCACAGAGGGTGCTGGGACTGAAGGTGTGTGCCAGCACTCCTGGCTTTACTATTAGCAGCCTTATTTCATTTTAGGAAAGGAGTACTTTTTACCACCAACTCCAATCTTAAACACACAATGATGGAGGCTAATTTTGGCAGCCCTGTCTACACGTTTGCAGCATCACAGTGCTCCGTTTAGACGGAGTGTGGTCGGCCTGGACAGGTGGGGACGGACGGGGAAAGTGAGGCAGAGCATGGAGGGAGACTAAGCTCAACAGGCTGCCTGTCTGTGTTGCAGGCAGAAGAATGGGCGGGGCTACCTGCACACAGGCGGGACGTGCCCAGAGAGGCTGAGGGGTGCAGGCCGTCCCTCGAGCTGTAAGGATACCTGGAAAGCTTGCCGGATGCAGTGCAGCTTGGCGAGGAAGTCACTGTCTCCCAGGCACTCCAGCATCTCAGTTCTGTATCACAAGAGCAGAGAACGACTGTGAGGCTTCGTCCAGGAGCAAGCCTTCCACAGACCTGGACTTCAGCAGGCCCTTAATGCAAAACACATGTCCTCTGCATACTGCCAGACTGTGCAAAAACTTACTTGGACCAAAACGTATCTTTCCCATATTCATAAGCATGATTTAATGATTGTCACACAAAAGAGCAACAGTACTTTACTATACTATTATAGAATAATATATTAGCCACTAAAAATATTAGCTGTCAGCTAAGCTGGAATGATACCTCAGTACTCGGGAGTAAATTTTTCCTTCTTCAACTAAATGCATAGCTTCTTCATAAAAAGGGCAGCGACAAAAAGACTCCAGGCTGTAGGTTTGCTGTACTTCTCTGTGCTCTGCAAGCTAAGAATACACAAAACGAATTATACTGAAGTAAGAACTATAAAAAGCCTAGGATTTCAATATTATCAAAATATGCTACATGTGACTAACCCACAGAAATCATTAACATTTTATGTAACAAAAACCTAAATTCACTTTACTTCAACATTCAGCTGTGAAAGTTCAGGAGCAGCTTGAATGAACATGGGCACCATCTTGTCTCAATAAAGAAACAAAAACAAACAAACAAACAAAGAACCAGGGGCTGGGCTGGAGACTGGGTCTGAGGCTTATGGCACCATGCTCAGTCTCCTGGGCTGTTGGCCTGAGGCTCAGGGCACCATGCTCAGTCTCCTGGGCTGAAGAGCGGCCTGAGGCTCAGAGCACCATGCTCAGCCTCCTGGGCTGGAGAGCA
>NW_021620812.1:2244848-2246313 GCF_004785775.1 Grammomys surdaster
TGGGCTGGAGAGCAGGCCTGAGGCTCAGAGCACCATGCTCAGCCTCCAGCCGAGAAGCTGGCAGTTCTGGTCTCCCAGGCACTCATACTCATATGTACATACCCACATATCACTAAAAATAAAATCTTTTGCAAAAAAAAAAAAATTCAGTTGTTAGAAAGAGTAAAGTTAGTTGGACTTAGTGGCACAGGCCTTTAGGCCCAGCAAGGGGGCTGGCCTTGCTACTTTAGCAAGTTCTGGGCCAGTGTTATGTAGTGAGACCTTGTCTCAAAGAATCCAAAAGAACCCCAAAAGGTAAAAGTTAATAAGCTTAGTTCATTTCAAATCCAACTACTTCAATGTACAGGTGTGTAAAAGGTAGAGTAAGTGGCGAGGGCTGTATCATCCACAGAGTACCTCACACTCACGGGGAGGCATGCACGCTGTAAGAGCATGGTGACAAACACAGCTTGCTGTCTCAAGACGTTGTCTTCTCTGTGGTTCTGGTCAGCTTTTACATAACTGAAAGATACTCCTCTGACTCTATGAATAGAGTCTAAGAACTCTATAAATACACTTCCAGTCTGACAGTTCATTAAATGACAACTGCAAATACTATTGGGGGGCAGCTAAACAGAAATCCCCTGGAGTAATTTTATTTTCAATATCAAATAATCCACTTGCTGGAACACTGTATTTTCTTTCTTAAGGTGCTATGGGGGAGAAAACCTGGGGCCTGTGCAGAGTGAGCAAACGCAGGGGGAGAGGGTGCAGGGGAGCGAGCACTCCACTTCTTCAGTTATATCCCCAGCTCAAAACTTTTAAAAACAGTGTTACTAAGATTTATTCCATACATCAGAATATCGACCCTAAGAAAGTAAACAACTTGCAACTCGTTGGTTTTTGGAACACTTGAGAGTTATGCAACCGACAGTTCTTTCAGACACACACTGCCAGTCCAGCAAGAGCCCTCCCATTCTTGGAGTCTCTTGGGAGACTCTTGTTTGTTTGTGTTTCTTTATTGAGTCCAGCAAGAGCCCTGTCAGGCTCCCGGAAACAATTACTTGGAAACCATTGTTTCCTACTGAGAAGACGACTTATACATGGAATCGACTGGCATGTGGCGTTGGTGTTTGGCTGCTGTCACTTAGAGTGCTCTCCAGGTTGGACCATGATACACCACACATCCGTGGTTCACTCATTTTATGGACAGATAAAACTCAAGGGCATGGGACTGGAAAGACACCTCTGTGGGTAAGAGCACTTGCTGCCCTAATGGCTGCTCGAACGACCTGGGTTTGGTTCTCAGTTCCCAGGTCAGGCTGCGCACAAACACTGTGCTTCCAGGGCCAGGGAAGCTATTGCCTTCTTCTGGTCTCCATGGGCACCACGCAGCTTGTGATATATACATACATATATACATACATACATACACACAAACACACACACACACACACACACACACACACACACACACACACACACA
>NW_021620812.1:2246323-2257644 GCF_004785775.1 Grammomys surdaster
ACACACACACACACACACACACACACACACACACACACACACACACACGTACATGTAGGTTACTCACACATATTCATTCTTTGCTCCACACTTTGTCTCCGTATGTCCTTCTGTGAGTATTTTGTTACTCCTTCTAAGAAGGATTGAAGCATCCACACTTTGGTTTTCCTTCTTTTTGAACTTCATGTGGTCTGAGAATTGTATCTTGGGTATTTCAAGCTTTGGGGCTAATATTCACTTACCAGTGAGTGCATACCACGTGTGTTATTTTGTGACTGAGCTACCTCACTCAGGATGATATTTTCTAGTTCCATCCATTTGCCTAAGAATTTCATGAATTAATTGTTTTAATAGCTGAGTAAATGTAATGTACCACATTTTCTGTATCCATTCCTCTGTTGAAGGACATCTGGGTCCTTTCCAGCTTCTAGCTATTATAAATAAGGCTGCTATGAACATAGTGGAGCATGTGTCCTTGTTATATGTTGGTGCATCTTCTGGGTATATGACCAGGAGTGGTATAGCTGGGTCCTCAGGTAATGCTATGTCCAATTTTCTGAGGAACCACCAGACTGAGTGGTTCCAGAGTGGTTGCACCATCTTGCAGTCCCACCAACAATGGAGAAGTGTTCCTCTTTCTCCACATCCTCGCCAGCATCTGCTATCACCTGAGTTTCTTATCTTAGCCATTCTGACTGGTGTGAGGTGGAATCTCAGGGTTGTTTTGATTTGCATTTCCCTGATGACTAGGGATGCTGACATTTCTTTAGGTGCTTAGGTAAATATTAAAACACATATCTCCAGAGCACAGACATACTACATTATTGTTATCCATTCCTATGGGATGGACACTGAATTTTCCACTTTTTAGCCACCACGAGCAGGCTGCTTTGAATAATGTTTACGTTCAAGTTTTTGTATAGATAGATTTTTTTTTTTTTGAGACAGGGTTTCTCTGTGTAGTCCTGGCTGTCCTGGAACTCACTCTGTAGACCATGCTGGCCTCGAACTCAGAAATCCGCCTGCCTCTGCCTCCCAAGTGCTGGGATTAAAGGCGTGCGCCACCACCGCCCGGCTAGATAGATGTTTTTAACTTTCCTGGCACATAGAAATAGAAGGGTCAGAGGTAACTCTGTGTTCACTGTTTGAGGAAAGGCTGCCGCCTTCCAGCCGCCAGCAATGCTCACACACCCTCTATAACAACTGCTATTTTCTACCTTTATTGTAACAATACAGCAGATGGGAATGACTTACATTTCAAGGCGACTGACAATATAAAGCAAGTTTTCATCTTATTATCCATTTGTATAGTTTCTTTGGAGAAATGTCTACTCAATTTCTTTGCTCATTTTTATATTAGGCTACTTACCTATTTAGTATTTAATTGTATGTTGTAAGCCTTTTAAAAATCAGATACAGAATCTGTAAACATTTTTTCCCATTTTACTATTTTAATGTTTTTGGTGTCTTTGAACATAGCAGATCTTGGTGAATTCAAGACCAGCATGGTCTACATAAGGAGTCCCAGGCCAGCCAGAACTATATAATGACAGTCTGTTTCAAAAACCCAAAATCAAACCAAACTAACCAAATATAAAGACAAATGCTGAGAATTCAGCTTTGGAAGCTGCCGCACAGGTCAAATTCTGACAGTTCCTGAGGAACAGAGCTTTTGGGAGGGGCTGGCACCACTGCGTTCTTTCCTGTGACAGCCAACAAGATGGTTCAAAGGCTGCCTTGCATGGCCTGGCTTTTCAGACCTCTGTAGAGACAGCACTGAGCCATGAAACCACACGTACGGCTCAGTGTCCTTTGGGGACTCTGATGTTATCTGAAGGAATGCTATCTGGACTTCTCAAAGTCCTGTGAGAGTTCTTGAGGTTTTGTCTTTGACAATTTATACAGAAACACTCATTGTTTTCTGGAGGAGCTTTTCGGTCGTCTTCATGCTTGGGATCAAGTCTTGGGTATTGTGCAGAAGGGAAGAGCGCTACACTAAGGAGCAGCAGGGCTAGCCCTTGGGCATCTGTACTCTAGAACTCCAGCACCTCTGCAGGCTGTGGTGTTTGCACTGTGTGCACAGCTGGTGCTGTGTTAAATGCCTTAAAGTAAACAATCTCCTTTATTCCTTATATCAGATTGTAAGTTCAGTTAGACTACTATTGGTAACATACAGGCAAAGGGGCAGAGATGAATATTAACAGGAAATGTGCTTTAGGTTCTATAAGTAAATCCTTAAATGTAAATCCAGACATAGCATTCCAGAGTGTAGGCTGATCGTGCTTCGTTTGAATGTGGCGGCTGAAGGCTGATGCCTGGTGTCCCTCTTGGTCATTTCCTCCTATTGTGTTTAAGACAGGGTCTTTCACTAAACATGGAATTGCTGACTTAGCAAAACTGGCTGACTGGCAAGCCCCAGACATCCTCTGGTTTCCAGTATCCAAGTTCTGAGATTTCAAGTGACTGCCCACGCACCTGGCTGCTGACACAGGGGCTGGGCTCAGATCATGTCCCCATGCGTGTGCAGAGACTTACCTGAGTCGCTGCTCCAAACTCAGACCTTACGCTCTCAATTACACTATACTGTCTGTCTTAGACAACATCACAGGAGTGGTCACAGCACCAGTATCATTTAGGCTAATATAAACATGTGGCTTAGGGCCAGAGAGATGCTAGTGGGTAAAGGTCTGATAATGAGGTCAAGCCTCAGGACTCCATAAGACAGAACCAACGTCCTCAAGGCATCCTGGGAAATCACTTTTGCATGTAGTTCAAACCAGTGAGTTTTCTTGAGGTGCTGGGGATTGTGGAATTTAAGTCTCTCAACAGTTTATGGTAGAACTAAAAACAAAGATGAGCACCAAGGGTCACCTGCAACTGTGACAAACCCAGAGAAGGAATGGCAGGTTCCTCTTGTACCGCAGAGGAGCACGGGGCTCCTGTACTGCAGAGGAGCACGGGGCTCCTGTACACAGAGCTCTCACACTCATCTTGGGGTCTCAAACACAGGTTGTGCAATCCTGGAAACTGGCCAAGATACTTAGAGCAAGAGAGAAAGAGCAAAAGAGCAAACAAACTGTCAAATATTACAAACTGTGAAGGACTGAGAGAAGCGGGAAGGAGACAGGCTCTACAAGCAGAGGAAACCTTTCAGAAACTGCAGCTTTGCGAAAACTGACTAGGGTTTCACGGTAACATTATTTAACATTAAATCTGACCACAGAGAAAAATCAGGTTAGCTTTGAACTGAATACTATATAGCACTTACTGGCTAGGAAACAGCAGCTTGTTAGTATCTACGGTCACTAACAAAACTTAGCATTTATTACTCAGGTAGAGCATCCTTGGCCTGAGAATCCTCCCCAGAATGATAAATAATTTGAAACCTATGTCCAGATGTGTTATCACAAGTGCAAAATTCCATACTTTGCCTTGTATGGGTTGCACCCAAAGTACAAGATAATAAATATAACCTAAAATTATCTTCAGGCTATATAAAAAAGAAATTTATTTATTTTACATATATTAGTGTTTTGTCTCTGCTTGTGTGTGTGTACCACACGTGCCTATGGATGGTTGTGACCTATCATGTGGGTTCTAGAAAGCAAACCCAGATCTTCTACCAGAACAACTAGTGCTGGGCCATCTCTCCTGCGCCCTGTAAATGCAATTTGTGTCTAGACTTGCACTCTATTCCCAGAGATGTCATTTTCATGCAAATACTCCAAATATATATGTATATACAAGCACACACACACACACGACATTGCTGGTCTCAAACACTTCAGGGCAGAGACGCTGAGCACACTCTTTATATAGACACTAGAGGACTGCTGTACGTGGGTGTAGCCACCATTGCCATCTTAATCACAGAAAATATGGGCAGGAGACATGGCTCAGCAGTTAAGAGCATTGGCTGCTCTCTCAAGAGACTCAGGTTCAATTCCTAGCACCCACATAGCAGCTCACAACTGTCTGTAACTTAGTTCCAGAGGATCTGACATCTCACACAGACACACATGCAGGCAAAACACCAATGCACATAAAATAAAAAATAAATTATATCTATTTTTTCTTAAAAAGTAACTGGGGACAGTAAGACTGCACTCCACAGATCCTCAGCAGACTCAGACCTACTGATGCTCTCTCAAAGGAAGACTGAAGGAAGGTCGTCAGACCCTCCTGGGAGAGTCTAGACACTCCTCCCTGGACTCTCTCCTTCCTGTATGTCAGTCTGTACCAGCTCTATGTGGTCTCAGGAGGTGCTAGGGCTTAAGACAGAAGGTTAACCAAAGAGGGGACAGCATCCGTGCAGGTATAAGGAAGTCATCATCCATGCTGAGGTGAGGCATCTCAGGGACACAGCTGTCTGGGGGTCTCTCACCCTCCTCACACAGATCCTGTAAGCAGGCCCCAAAGCTCCCTGGTTTAATACCTAGCAATGAAAAACAAAGCATGCTCTGGAAGCTGTAGGCTGTACATGCCTACAGCTTCATACATTAGCGTCTCAGAGACTGAGATGGGAAGACTCTCGGTGTGAGGCCAGCCTAGACTACACAGTGAAACCCAATGATGAAAATACTAGAGAACACCAAACTTCACAAATTCAAGAGTGTATTTTATAGTATCTCCATAAAGATATAGTTGGTTGTTATGAGACAGAATTTCACTATCCCAGGCTGTCCTCAAACTCACCAAAGATATGGGTCCATGTAAGTGTTGAGAACAGAATGTAAGTCTCCAGGGAGAGCAGCTAGTGCTCTCAATTGCTGAGTAATCTTTCCAGATGCTAGAAAGAAAGTT
The DNA here is from genome assembly GCF_004785775.1 of Grammomys surdaster. NCBI lineage: Eukaryota > Metazoa > Chordata > Mammalia > Rodentia > Muridae > Grammomys > Grammomys surdaster. Next base: position 2,251,127 of record NW_021620812.1, read on the forward strand.
CTGTTAGGTTATATGCCTGTAATTCCAGCCTTGAGGAGGGTAAGGTAATAGAACCGGAGTTTGGGGCCAGCATAGGCCATAGAACCTGCATAGGCCCCGTCTCATGCAAAGGTGAACAATAAAATCACACAGGCAGGGCTCAGTTTTCGAGCATTGGTTATTCATGCCCAGTGCCTGGGGTCAACTCCAAGGACCATAGGGTGGCTGACAACTACTGTCACTTCAGTTTCAGGGCATCTCATGTCTCTTCTGAACTCTGTGGGTGCTAGAAACATACGTGATGCACACAACACCCAGACAGACAGACAGACAGACAGACAGACAGACAGACAGACACACACACGGACTGAACTAAACTGTAGTCAGTGACAGAACTTCCTCACCATGTACACAACCTGTCTTACCTCTTTTGCTGAAGCAAAGAGATTTTCTGAGTCAACGTTCATGGTGTCTGGCAGGCCGAACTCATCCACCGGCTCCCTCACGCTCATATCTGTGTCTTTATCTTAAAAGTCACAAGAGTGAAAGTCAACAGTGTTATCCCTTGTCTCAGACATGCTTACTTGATATAGTATGATTTTATCTCTACTCTTTATCTTGACAGCCAGGGCCTAAGGGAGACCAGTAACAACTGCAGCAGACTGCAGTCTAGCAAAATTCTTGTGAAGTTCTTCCTGCTAACATACTGTCATGCCACGGAAGAAAGGGCTATGAAAAGCAGACTTCATTTTTAAAAATATTCTATTTTTTAATCTTATATGCATAGGTATTTATGGGGGGGGTGTTGGAGCCCTGGAGTTGGAGTTACAGATAGCTCTAAGCTGCCTTGTGGGTGCTGGGAATTGAACCTGGGTCCATCTCTCCAGCCTTCCCCCCTTTTTTATTTTAAATAAATTAAACTTAATTTTTTTTTATTAAAAGAGCTTTTGACTTTAAAATAACTACAGTATTTTTTTTTTACCATACTTGGTAAAGTCTGTAAGTACCAGAAGTACTTTAAAACAATTTATTTGCAAGTAGCTTGCCTAAATTTGAAAATTATAAGGTTTATTCAAATCAACTGAAAAAAAAATTGAGACAGCGTCTCATTATGTAGCCTGGGTTATCCTGGAACTCACTACATAGGCCAGGATTTCTACTCAGAGAGATCCACCTGCCTCTGCCTCTGCCTCTGATTAAATGCGCCACGCAGGTTGTGGTGGCCCATGTCAGTAGGAGATGCTGAAGAGGCAGAGGCAGGAGAATCACCAGTTCAAAGCCAGGCAGCTACACAGTGAGACTACTTGAAAATACCAAAAGGGCACATGCCACAACACTTGGGTTTATTTGAATTATGAACAAAACCTCTAGCTGATCACTTACTGTAAAGTGATCAATTAACACTCAGTAGTTATTTGTGTCTTCTTCAAACCCCAAAGCTGACTTTAACAAACTGAAGAGCCAGCAAGATCAGACATCAGTTTCTCATGTTTATTCTTCTTATTTAAAAACCAAATACAACTAACTGCCTCGGTGACTTTTTAAGTGGTGTTGAAGCTCATATACTTTGGAAATTATTTATCTGGTCACATTAAGGTAGGCCATCCGTTAGCAATGCAGAACACTTTAAAAGCAGGTTGGAAAAGCCTCTCATGTCATCAATAGAAATGCCTTCCTGACACTGAATTTTCAGGTAAAAACTATTTTCCTGTAATTAGATTGTAGCAAATAACTAATATACTTAAAAATGTATCATGATAAAAAGCAAAGGATAAAAAGAGATTCTCAAGCTGTTAACCTTCTCAAATGCTTTATCCCCTTTATAAAAGCAAGAAATTTCCCTTATTCTCATTTATTCAGATTTCCACTAAGCCTATCTATTAAGCCTTCCAAAAATGTTTACCAAATTTACCAGAAATCTTTCAAATTTTCTTGAGAACTCCTACATATCAGAAAAACATTTTGTGACTCCATTGGGATGTAAAAATCCAAGCTTATTAAACTCAAAAGTTGTGTGCAACCAATTAGATTCTAAGTCCTGTGTAGAACAGAGGGAGGATGCACACAGCACTCAGTGCGCAGGCACGTGCATGGAGCAAGGCCCGTGTGCAGCACATGAGCCCTGGTCTAGGTTTGCAGGAACCAGGTTTTACATTTCAATGGTTTACCTTCTAAAATTTAAATTACAATTGCTTCTTATTAGGCTGGTATCAATCCTTTAAAAGCACCCAACTTTTCAGCCTAAAATTCTACCGAGCCAGAGCCAGGCACGGTGGCACATGGGTATCGTTATTCAGGAGACAGAAAGCTAGTTTAACTCAGAAGTTCAAAGCTAATATTTTCAACATAGCCGACCTCATCTCAATAGATAGACAGACAGACAGACAGATAGATAGATAAAGTTCTTCTACTAAATGGCCACTATAAACCAAGATTAAGTGACTCTATTTAACCAGTCAGTGTAGAGATGTGGCCCAGAGTGAAGTACTTGTGTAGCACTCGCAGGGTCTAGAGCCCTGGTTTCTCCACCTAGCATACCCAATAAACAAGTAAACCACCCCAAAGAGAAAAACAAAACCTCAGAAACTTACAGTACTCTACCAAACTAGAAAATAAGACTTGAAAACGAATAAAATTGTCCTACACTTCAAATTTTATGTTATTACTTATTTTCCTTTATGTGTGTGCCTGAATAAATTTATTGAACCTTATACATGTAGATGCCCATAAAGGTTAGAAGATGATGTATACTTCCAGGAAATGAAGCTACCAGCAGTCTGAGCTACCAAGTATGTGCTGGGAAGCATGCCCAAGTCATCTGTGAGAGCAGTAAGCACTTTGAACGCTGGGCCAGTTCAGCTGCTTTATACTTTTGGAAACAGTTTCATAACGGGCAACTTGGTATCTTTGGACACTCAATTATGGGAGAAATTCCCGTAATTTACATTTCAGTACATATAACACCTTTTAAAACGCACACATATATACAAGTGCACACACACGCATGCACACACACATGAAAGCAGTCTTATAAATGAATACCCATGACATATGGGGTCAGCTGGAGCCAGTGACTTCATTCCTTGTAAAACTGTTAAAGATCTCTGTAAAGTATCCCATTCCTTCCCCATGTGGTGTTTTCTCTGCTGTTCAGTAAATACATAGCAAAGTTCCCCCTTTAGGGACATAAACATTGAGACAGACACACAGACACACAGACACAGATGGACACACAGACACCATGACTGACTCACAAGTCAGCATTTAGACAGCCACAGACTCAGACTCACAACAAGCACAGGACAGAAGACAGGAGGAAGTAGAGGAGAAAGTGGAGCAAGTAGAGAATTCAGACCTGGGCCTGCTCTTGGTTAAATGACACCAAAGGGAAATGCTTTGATTTCTTTCCTTCATGCAATATGGAAAAATCACGGGTGACTCTGCGCTAACTGCTAACGGGTTTCTACGCACCGGAAAATCACAGACCATGCCTCTTGTTTCAGTAATTGTTATAATTCCTGGATGGCAGTTTAATGGTGATGAAGAGAAATAACACATCTGCTTCTTGGGTGAGCCAATAAAAAGTATAAAGAAGAAAGCCTGGGCAATACCCTAAACTTACTGTCTTCACACACTCCATTAAAATTCACAACATTCTTTCAAGAGTTCCAAGTCTTGCTTGTACTACAAAGCACAGGGAGAGCTGGAGTCTGAAAGCTGAAGCTTTCATCTAAGCAGTTTCAGAAACTGCTCACTGCATTCTGTAGTCCATGTCCGAGGGCTTCGATTGCTATGACGGAAAAACATAACCAAAGCAAACTTGGGGAGGCGAGGGTCTATATGGCTCACACTTCCACACTGTAGTCTATTATTGAAGGAAGTCAGGACAGGACTCTTAACAGAACAGGAACTTGGAGGCAGGTGTTGATGCTGATGCCATGGAGGGGTGCTACTTTATGGCTTGCTCAGCCGGCTTTCTTAAAGCAGCCAGGACTATGAACCCAGGGTTGGCCCCACCCATAATGGGCTGGGTCTTTCACCATCAATCACTAATTAAGAAAATACCCTACAGTCTTGCCTATAGCCTGATCTTATGAAGACATTTTTGTCATTGAAGTTCCCTCCTTTCAGATGATTTTAGCTTGTGTTAAGTTGGCATAAAACTATCCAGCACAAGATCTGACACCCTCTTCTGGCCTCTGAGGCTCTGCACACATGTGATACACAGACCCATGCAACCCCTATACACATAAAATAAAAATAAATATTAAGAAAAAGTTTAGGCTGGGGTGGTGGTGCATGCCTTTAATTCCAGCACTTAGGAGGCAGAGGCAGGTGGAGCTCTGTGAGTCTGAGCCTACCCTGATCTACAGAGCAAACTCCACATGTCCAGAGTTACACAGAGAAACTCTATCTTGAAAAACCAAACAACAAAAGAAAAAAAGAAAAAACTTGCCTCCTCTGTGACCTAGCAGTTCTGCAGCAGATGTGTTTTACATAAATGTATGTTTATAGGCATATGAATATTTATAGCAATACTGTTCCTAATAGAAACTGTGAGGAAAATTATCTATTAAAAATACAGCAAGTAGTATCTTTACAGAGTGAAAATTCTACAACAAATATGAATTGTTGCTTTATACACGGAAGCAGATAAACATCATGATACGTTAAGGGAAGACTTGAATGCATGACTTCATTCATACAAGCACAAGACTTCTGGATGTGACAGCACATACCCTCACACCAGCTTCTGGGAAGGAGAGGCACCAGGACCAAGAGTTCAGGGTCAGCTTCTGCTTTACAGTCCATTTGTCTTAACACCACCAAACAACAGGGAAAACAAAGCTTAAGAACAGACAAAAGTTGGCTGTTGCCTCAGTCTCTCCTCCATTCCCCAACCCTGCATTTCTTGTAGAACAGAACATTTTGGGTTGAAAGTTTTGTGGGTGGGTTGGAGTCTCTACTGCTCCATTGGGGCTCCTGCCTGGTTACAGGAGGGGCCTCTTCAGGTTCTGTACCCCAATGCTGTGTGTCACAGTTAAGGGCAACCCCACTGATTCTTGGGAGCCTCCCTTATCCTAGGTCCTTGTCTCTTCATGGAGATGCACCCCCCACCTCCTCACCCCTGTCAGTTGCAGAGTTCCCTTCATTCTCATGGCTATTTAGTCATCCCTCCTGTCCCTCCCCATTCCTGATCCTGAACCCCCCATCCCCTCCCTATCTCCTCTCCACCCAGTTCCCTCCCTCTATCTGCCTCTTGTGACTGACCCGTAGTCAAGCACCAACCTCTGATACTATTAATAACACTCTGTTATGTGTGCAGACAGGAGTCTAGCATGGCTGTCCTCCGAGAGGCTCACCCAGCAGCTAACTCAGGCAGATGCAGACACCCACAGCCAAACAGTGGATGGAGCTTGGGAACTCTTATGGAAGAACAAGAGGAAGGACTGCAGGCCCCAAAAGGGACAGAGACTCCACAAGAAGACCAATAGTCAACTAACCTGGACCCTTGGGGCTCTCAAGAGACTGAACCACCAACCAAAGAACATGCACAGGCTAGACCCAGGCCTCCCCGCACATATGTAGCAGATGTGCAGCTTGGTCTTCAAGTGGGTCCCAAACAATTGGAATGGGGGGTATCCCAAAAGCTGTTGTCTGGGATATGTTCTTCTAGCTGGGCTGCCTTGTTTGGCCTCAGTGGGAGAGGATATGCCTAGCCTTACAGAGACTTGATGGGCCAGGGTTGGAGGGGATACATTTCCATTGGACAGAGATGTAACCATACTTCTTTTTATATTTCTTCCTTTTGTAGCTCAGGCTGACCTAAAATTCACTCAGGAGACAAGGCTGGATTTACACCTGCAGCAACTCCCTTGCCTCAATCTTTGAAGTACTAGGGTTACAGGTGTGAGTCACCATGCCACGCCCAGATCTGTTTTTTTTTTTTTCATTTATTTGACACTGCAAAGAGACTGAAAGTTCTTTAGAGAATTCTGATTGAACTCATATGTTCCAATATGCCCAAGTATTGAGCTAAGGATTATCACAGACCGTTTATTCTGACACAGGTAACTATTATAGGGCTGGCCTATTATGTCTAATAATCTAACCTTTCTCTTCTTGCAACTAGAACAAATGAGCCATGTCTAGTCAAATTTCTTTTCTGCTCTCCGAAACCTTCCATAATTAGTCTCCCTGCCTGATGTTATTTCCCACTAATTACTACAAACAAACATAAAATCCTGTCAGCATGGGTTGACAGTGTTCTAGCCTGAGTTGTGCAGTCCTCCGGTTGCTGCTTCACAATGCAGACAGAGCAAGAGAGAGAGAGAGAGAGAGCCGGGGGCAAGAGCAGCAGTGGGGCCATCAGCGTTACACTCAGGATGAAGAAGGTGTGTACAGGGGCAGTGCTTAGCGTTCACTAAGCACAGAGCGCACCGCCATTGCTGTCTTCCACCTGGGCATATGCATCCCCCACAGTGCTCCACGTCTGCACTGCTCCCACCTGGGCATATGCATCCCCCACAGTGCTCCAC
>NW_021620812.1:2257654-2275662 GCF_004785775.1 Grammomys surdaster
CACCTGGGCATATGCATCCCCCACAGTGCTCCACATCTGCACTGCTCTCAAGCTCCGTCAACATCTAAAAATTACATTCTTAATGATCCGCTCAGGCCTCCTTGTTAGCATTCTGTCTAAACTCCACCTCACAGTTACCTGGCAACAGCCAGGTAGGCCTGCCCACTATAAAAGGGGCTGCTTGCCCCCCTCCTCTCTCTTAATCTCTTGATCTCTTGCCTGTAGCTTCTCTGTCCCCTCTCCCCTTCCCTTCCCCCTCTCTCCACATGGTCATGGCTGGCCTCTACTCCTCTACCTCTCTGCACTCTCTCTCCCTCTCTTTTCTCTCCGCCACCTTCTCCTGTTTCTCTCCCCACCTTTGCCCTCTGCCCTGAATAACCCCCCCACCCCACCCCTTGGAACTGTTTGGTTTGGTGTTGTCTGTTCTAAGCTGTGTGCCGAAGTCTAACACTGGTGCATTCAGGCTGAGATAGAATACTTCGGGTATGATGGCAGCTCCCACCAGCTGCTGGTGCTGCCGTGACCCCGTGCAGGACTAAAGCCACGTGGTCTGCCATTACCACCGCTGCTACCTGCCATCATTGCCACTGCTGCTGCAACTCCATCCATTGCTGTGAGGCTCACAAAACTTTTACCACGTGAGCTGTGCCGCCGAGGCCCCCACGTGGTACCCTGCCACGTGGGCTGGGCAGCCAGACAGGCCTACACAGACCTCACAGTTCCACCTTTCCTGATACCAGACTGCACAAGCCCACAAACACACACCAGCATATTAATTGGTAAGGAGCTTCCAATTGGTGAGAGGGACCCTGGACGCCCAGTTAGGGCCTGGCCAGCCTTCCCTGGGCTGAGGGGTTGGCTTTTCATTGCCCCAGTCCATATGACTGGCCTCTAGCTGAACTACAACCTAGGACATTGGATGTTTGGGTGACCCCCCCCAAAGTAGTTCACAGCTCCCTCCAAGCTCTTGCAGCAGCCAGAAATCCTAGTACTAGGTTGGGCTACTTTCTGGCGAAACTCTGGAGTGCCGCAGCAGCCAAGGCCCCTAGATATTCTTGCAATGACCTGATATCTAGGCTGTTTGCCTGATTTTTCGTTGCTGACTTTTCTTCCGGGACGCCGATACAAATAGCTCTGGTAATCCAATGGGCACCACATTGTCTTAAACTGTACCCACAGACACCCCATTGGGTTGTCTCCTGAAAAACCTCAAATCTCTAAAATTAACGCCTGATTTGAGCCCTTCCAAATTGATACACCTCTGCAATAAGGTCTGGATTGAGTACCCTCTAGATAATGGACTAAAGTGGCCACCTAATGGCACGCTAGACCCAATCATTTTAAAGGGTCTCCACACATACTGCCAGCAGTCTGGTAAATGGAAAGCGGTTCCCTACATCCAAGCATTCATCTACCTTCGCTCTAATCCCTCTATGTGTTCTGCCAGTCCCCCATTCCCCACTGCTCAGAGTAACCGTCCACACGGTCCCAGGGAAGATTTCTTGAGCTCAGAGCTAACCCTGCCCTTCCCTGAACCTTGTTCTAGGACTGCTCCCCTTGGATGAGACATTTCCCCTCTCCTCTCGAGACAGTTTCTTGTGGCTGAGTACCCCAGGCCAGGCCTGGACAGACTGTTCTCTCTCAGAAGCGCCGGCTCCAACTCTAGTCCCCAGTGTGTCTCCTCCAGGTGTCAGCCTTTCACGTGCTTCTCCTCCTCCTCCTCCTCTGTCATCTGTGGCCGCTTAAACCCACTTAGTTCAGCCAGTTTGCCTGAAAAGCAGCGGTCCGGGACCCTGCTTGCTCCCTTCCCCCCTCTGCCTCCTCAGTCATTTGCGGCTGACTGGACCCATTTAGTTCTGCCAGCTTGCCTGAAGCAGCAGGTTCGGCACCTGGCTTGCACCCTTCCCCTCTGTGGTTCTTAGCTCTGCTCTGGGTCTACACCTTACGTCCTGCCAGGGACCCTCTCTGAGACTTGCTTCCCCATGTGCGCAACCACTCGCACAAAGGGCTTGGCTGCCTGAGCATTCGAGGGAGGCGCGCTCTCTCCCTCTCTGCCCGGGACCTGTAAAGTGAGTGTTAGCTGTGCCTTCTGCCACAAGAACAGCTGACATAAACGTTGCTGTGATACGGGACACACTTGCTTTTCCTTACCCACTGCAAACTCTAACCGCCAGAGACACTGGGCAGTGACTTCTGGCCGCTAGTAGGAAGTCCCGCCCTGTCGCTGCTGCCCATGGACCTGACCCGCAGCCCCTGTGGCTCACAGCCCCTACCCACCTGCTGTACGATCGTATGCCACTGTTGTCAGCTTTCTTATTCTGGCCCTAGCCAAATGTTTCTTTACTAATACAAAAATGTGCTTTTCTCTGCCTACACAATCTGCCAAAGTTACTTAAGACAGGATAGGAAAGACTCTCTGTCTTGATAGATTTTTACTACTGCTATTGAATTCTATTCAGTTATAACCAATCCTTATGGCTCTCAATCTCGTCAGAAGTCTCCTAATAGTATACTTAAGTTTATGGCCAACAGAATTCCCAAAGCCTCTAACAGTTGACCCAAGATGGTTTCAGAAGACTTGGACACCGGACTCCTAGAAGATAACAGCCTGGATTGTGTGCAAACAAATGCAGTGGACTAAACTGGATGCTCTGAGTCAAATGACTTGTCTAAACCAAGGTAAGTCATTTCTCATGTCACGCGTATCCATTCCACAAAAAAAAACAAAAAAAACCAAAAAACAAAAAACAAAAAAACCCTGTGTCTTCTGCACTTGGAAGCCAAACTGACTTCACCCAAGAGAGTATAGAGACCCCGGGAACTGTTGGCTAGTGGACTCTGTCATGTTTTAAAATAATATATAACTGGTAGATTACTGTTTACTCTTTCTCAGACTTCTGACTACATTGACAGCTAAGCTTTCACAGATATTATCTCTTACCTCATTACCTAAACTCAGTTGCCATCAATTAAATGCTTCATATTTCCTCTTCTATCCCACTGTCCTAAATTATCTGAGTTCCTATAAACTTGCCTAACTCTAATAAAACATTCCATATACGATCCAGCAAAGGTTCATCTTAAAGATTGCTCGTGTTGGTAACTCATGCTGGTATCTCTTTTGTAGACTTATAAGCTACAGGAAACCCACTCAGATCTACCTTTCATGGACCAAATAGATGCCATCCAGATAAGTAAGTCTGTCTAAAGTTCCCACTTATGACCTATTACAAAGGGTGGGATCCCTCTGGGTTTCAAGTGTACATCTTAGAAAAATTTTCTTTCTCTCAAATGTACTTAATCTTATTCCTTACATCTTGTCAAGTCCAGGCACATTCAAAACAGCTCCAGAAAAGCAACCTCCAGATGCTCCATCTCCTGTCACACACACAGCTGCTTCTACTGGACCTGTTCCTTCTGAGCTATCCTCAGATGGCTCGCTCCACAGACCCTGGACAGCAGGAAACAGCCAACTCTCCTAAGACCAGACAAACATCCTTCATACCCATTCTTCTAGGTTCCTCCTAAAGACACATCACCCCCAATGCCAGCAGGAAGTAGCCAGATATCACAACAACCTTATCCCTGCTTTGCCGTCACCTTTCTAATTTTTCTTTTTTAATTAAACCAAAATGGGGGAATGTTAGTATTCTGTCTAAACTCCACCTCCACAGTTACCTGGCAACAGCCAGGTATGCTCCTCCCCACAGTTACCTGGCAACAGCCAGGTGTGCTCCTCCCCACAGTTACCTGGCAACAGCCAGGTAGGCATGCCCACTATTAAAGAGGCTGCTTGCTCCCTCCTCTCTCTCTTAATCTCTTGCCTGTAGCTTCTCTCTGTCCCCTCCCCCTTTCCCTTCCCCCTCTCTCCACATGGTCATGGCTGGCCTCTACTCTTCTACCTCTGCTCTCTCTCTCTCTCTCTCTCTCTCTCTCTCTCTCTCTCTCCTCTCTGTCATCTTCTCCCGTTTTTCTCCCCACCTTTGCCCTCTGCCCTGAATAAACCCCCCACCCCTTGGAACCGTCTGGTCTGGTGTTGTCTGTTCTAAGCTGCGCGCCGAAGTCTAATACTCCTCCAAATCATCTGATCCATGAGGTAGTGCTGATGGTTAAAATCGTGAGCTCAAAGCCAGATGGCTTTCATTAAAGTTGGAGCTCCATTACTTCTGAGCCATGTAACCTCAGAAGAGTTTATCTTCCTAGTTTATTGTTTCCTAGTGAGCTCATGTAAACACAGGAATGAAACCCGCCTCTAAATATTACAAGAATTAAATGTTAATGTATATAAACACCCAAAGTTAGCAATTTATCACCTTATGCCATTAAGGGAACTATTTTCTTCAGCTGCCTAAGCATATAACACAGAAGAATAAACCAATCTGTGGGCTGGAAGAATTAACTTTCTCAGGGAATGTTTTCTTTTGTGCCCCCAATAATTTATACATGTCCTGAGAGCACCAAGGATGTTAAAAGCACATGTTGGTTTGTGTAAGCTAACCTTTCATATTTGTTGTTTTAAGCTGGTAATTCCTAGGGCATGAGAACCACAGCTACAGGGCCTAGCATTAACCTCCTTTGGGTCGTCTTGTCTATAGCGAGACTTTAACATGCTTTCAGAGCCCCTTTATGTTTTTGATGTTTCTGATACTGAGACCTAGGTTGATCATGAGAAATTAATTTATGAACCTGAAATACACAGTTTTTATCCTTTAATGAATGAGAACAACCTTAGAAGTCCTCAAGGCTTCCCATAAATGATGATTACACATTAATGGAGTTCTACAATTATCAGTTGCCACCCGGCTCTCAGTGGACTAGCTTTTGTTGGGTTAGCTCGTTGGTAATCTTTTAAAATAATAAGCAAATCTAAACATTTCTTAAAAATTGTCTACCTTTCTTCGACACCTGGAAGTTTACAGGATTCTTGCAGAGACCCTGACAATACTCTTCTTTTGTGAGAGCATCAGCATGTCGAGTGTTAATTCCAGCTCAATTATGCAGTGGCCAAAGTCTCTTCCCCTCACAGCCTTGTTACTCACATACTTCAGTTTTTCCCAAAAAAGGATCTGCTTTTTTTGGGGGGTGGAGTGGGGTAGGGAATGGGAAAGAAACCTAGACGCCCTTTCAGCTTTGACTCTGGCCCGTGGGCCTGGCTTTATTTCCTGAGATGAAGCCAAGTGTGTTTTCTGTGTCTCAGCTTTGCAGTCCCTAGGCACATTCTATTTCTGTTATTGAGAAGGCACTGGGTCTATTTTAGTCTCTGCAGACGCTAGTGGAGATTCCAGGGATGCCTCTCTTCTTTTATAACCCCATGCTGTCCACATAGGACACCAGTTAGAAAAGGGAGCCTGGTACTGTCTCACTGTCACCTGACTGCTGCTGGCTAGTTTCCACAGCTTAACTACAACCTGAAACTTTGTCCTTTCTATGTCTTTATTGAAGATGAGTAAGTTCCAGCTGCCAACAAGTGTTTTGTAGTCTTAAGTTGTTCAAATTATCAACAGTCTAGAAAACTACTGTGGCTCTTTTTTTTTTTTTTGAAGGCTTTCTGTGTGTCTGAGGGTTTGTTGTTTGTTTTGAGACAGGGTCTTACTATGTAGCCCTAGCTGCCACAGAACTCACTGTGTAGACCAGGCCAGTCTCTGCCACGACACTTATCCCCTTTTGTGTGACAATCTGCTACCCACATTGTAACCCTGCACCACCACCTCCCAGGTTTTAGAATACTAAAATATATAGTTTGAAACAAAGAACAACGTTAAAGTTGAAAATCAAAAACAATCTCAGAAGGGAGGCACTACATTTTGAAATACCCTTCAGTGGGCCCCTGTCCTGCTAAGCTAAGGGAAGCACTGAGACCCAGAGTCTAAAGGCTGATCAGTTCTGGATGTGCTCTCACCGCTACAGCTTTACTGAGAGACGACGACACATGTGCACAAACATCTTGGCACAGTAGCATAGCACAAAGCAGACTGCCCTAACAGTTGTGACTGCTTTTCCCTATTTATCAAAACACTCACACGTCATGATGGCAGAACAGGACAACTGTGACTCCTAACTGTGAAATGCAGCTGCCAATACAAACCAGGTGACACGGGAATGGGAGGGGCGTCCACAGTTAGGCAGCAGCACTACTTCTCCTTACATAAAATGACTGAAATAATATAGAACTAAGAATGAGCTTGCAGTTGAAGAGTTACAGCCTTAATAGAACCTATAGGTACAACTGGTCTATATACTACAATGGCCCTGGTCAAAGAGACAAATGAGAACAGAAAATGAGTCCAAATGTTAGGTCAACCTCTTCCTGGAGGAAAGTGATTGTGGGTCTTTCCCTAACTCTACAATGGCTTTACATGGCTGAGTGAAGTCCTCCACAGATAAATCACAGCTGTGGAAGTATAATTTGGATTACGAGGCAAAGGTAAACATTGGGGACCCTCTGTTTCTGGAGCCCGCAGCACTGTGACTGTACTGTCCATCGCTGACTTTGTGTTGACCTGCTGTTGACCTAAGAAATGACACTAGCTCATCTGCATTTTGTGGTATTAGTATACCCTCTAAAATTAAAATTATGATGCTTAATGCTGGAGAGGAACCACATTTACTAACCATATTTCTCAACTGCTGTGTAATTTGTACTCTATCTATTTAGAGAACTGAGTATATAATTTAAGTCTACAGTTGAGATCAGTCCCTAAAAATACAGCCTCGGGGAGGTTCCTCTCCTGTGACAGTGATTCTGCAGGAAAAGGGGATACCAGTCTCACAGCATCAAGCCCAGGCTGTCTCATGGGAGGAGAGGCTGAGGTATTTCTACTTGCAGCCAAGCTTACTCAGGGTCTCTGGATGCTCTATCTGGCGACTTACCAAATCTGAGAAATCTCTTGCTCCTAGACAGGAGGGGCTGTTTTACAGTTTCTCCTATTCTCCACCAGAGAGTTCCCTTAGAGGAACTCTCCTTGACTCAAAACAAAATACAAAACCCCAAGAGACACAAGCACTTCTACAAAGGAGGAGCTCCAGGAAAGGGGGAAACACGGAAATGATACCAGCTGCCCTTCCACAGTCTCCCTCAGCACATGGATTTGACTTAATATCTAAATAATTTTCCGTAGTTCATTTTTGCTTAAAGAAACAAAGTTCCTATATGACTTCTCTGGTCCACCCTTCTAGGTTTACTGCTATGTGCACTGTTGTGCTATGTATGTCTCCTCTGTAGCTCGATTCCATGGCTCTCTCTGTCTGAGATGATCTATCTGTGATCTTCCTGGCAGGCCTACTGTCTGTTTTTAAGTGATTCCTTCCACGAAGTCTTCCAGTAAGTGCCCAAAGAAAACTGAAATGCTTTTCCTTCAGTGTCTCCACAGCAGTATACACACTGAGCCAGGCTTACCCCACTGTACTGTTTACCCTGTGATGGCTGCTAAACACCAGGCTCTGGTTGACTAAAACTGTAGTAAGAGCTTCATTTTTTTTCCCTCTGACATCTTTTGCCATGGTTTCTGTACACAAAGAATTGACTATGCTTGGGCCATGTGTGCTGGTATGCTCTTGTAATACCAACATGCAGAAGACATGTTTTTCATTTATTGTATGTATGTATGTATGTATGCATGTATGTATGTATGCATGTATATATGTATGCATGCATGCGTGCATGCACATACAGGCACATATAGCACAGCGTGTGAGTCGAAGTCAGTGGACAGCCTATGGGATTCAGTTTTCACCCACCACCATGTGGGCTCCAGGGATCCTAGGTGGACAGGCTTGTGCCGTTACCCATTGGGCCATCTGGCCAGTTCAGATGCTGTCTTTAAGGCCAGTCTATGCTGTGCAGTGAAGTGTCTATCTTAAAACAAACAAATGTAACAAAAATAACAAAGCCACAAAAGAAAACAAGTTTTTCTGAATACATATTCCAGGTCTAAGATCCTTTGTTTATTCTGTTCAAACAATAGATCATGTGGTGGCCTAATACCTATACGTATATTATATATAAGTATACATATATTATAGCATGCCTTTTGACCTGGTTTGTTTTTAAGGTCTGAATTTGTTCCTATACATCAGTGTAACCTCAAAATCTTTTGCATCAGAAAACAAACAAACAAACAAACAAACAAAACTCCACAAACAAAACCCCACAGCCAACACCGATCACACTCATGGCTCTAGAGTTGCTTCTAATACTGATATTGCAATACATACTTTTATTAGAAAGTAAGCATATAAAATACAAAGCCTGATTAATTTAAAAAGGAAGCTATAGGTTAATAAGCTGGAACTTTATTCTTGTAAGCCCTATCAATTAAACAATGCCTACAAAGCAAGCTCCATAGGTTGTAAATCACCTTTATTTCTAAACTCCCATTAAATAAATCCAGCAATTTGGTCCAACACAAACACTAGCCAATGAAAGTGAACAACATATTGGGCTGGAGTGTCTCAAGGTTAGAGCACCTGTGTAGCATACACAGCACTGCATTTCATTCCCAGCACCACAGATGAAAGACGACACCAATGCTAATTCCTGAATATCTTATATGATTCTCAGTCTGAATAAGTAGAGACGCAGACACAACTAAAGCCCATGATTTATGTTACTCACTCAAAATAAACAACCCAGAAACTCCTGCTCTAAAACACACAACACGCTACCAAGGCTGGGACTGACAGAGACCTAGTGCGTCAGATGTATAACACAGGCTCACGTACATGACGGTGGCAAAAGGCCCTTTCTAAAGTGATGTCATCCCGCATGATGGTAACAGAAGACTCTTTCTAATGTGACGTCACTCCTTGGTGTCAGGTTTTAGATTCTGTATTCTACCAATCACAGTATCTGTGACCAGCTAAAGAGTACATTCTATCAAAATATATGAAAGATAAGAAAATAATGAAGATAACAAAAATTTCTATTTATTGTAAGATATAAAAATACTTTTATTGTGTATTTCATATATATGAAGATTGTCATACTTAGCATATATACATTTAGAGAGAATAAAATAAAATAGCATTTCTGAATCTACCATCTATTTTTACCACTTTTAAAAGCTTACAAGTTATCTACTTATTAATGAAAAAATAATTATGTAGAATACTACTACTGCATATCTACCACTTGATAGCCCTGGTATTTGATCTGTAAATGAACTCCAAAAATTCTCAGGAACAACAAGATAAGCCAAGAGTGGACTCAAGCCCCAAACATCCTAAAGCAGACCTGCTTACTGTCAGGTCTTTATCTTAGGCTGTTAAACAGGCAGGCTTCAGTTACAAGACAGGAAAGAACAGGCAGCGAGGGGAGCTAAGGATCTGCTCTGCAGGGAGCTCTGGCTCCAAGTCAATATTACAGATACATTGTAGTAATCTCCAATTGTTTGATATGAGGAAGACTTACCCGGTTACTCAGATTACATGCAATCAGAAGGCCTGGCCTGGTCTTACCTCATTTGAATCACTTAACACAACGGTGCATGGTAAACAGTTCAATACACACTTGAAGATTATTTTGTTTACTTTTCTTATATTTATTTATGGGTTGCCATTTGTGCACTTGGGGTCAGAAGAAACTTGTGGGAGTTCAATTCTCTCATTACAGTATGTGGGTTCTACGGACTGAATTCAGGTGCCAGGCTTGGCAGCAAGCCATCCTGGTAGCCAGCAAATTGCCTAGGTTTTTTTGAGCCAGGTTTACTTGTAGCCCTGGCTGGCCCAGAACTCAGCTATGTAGACCAAGCAGGCTGGTCTCGAGCTCTCAGGGATCTGCCTCCCTCTGCTCCCGACTGCTGTATTAAAAGTATGTGTCACCATGTCCAGCATAGATCAGAAAATCTTAAAGCTATCTTCCTATCTATTGATCCAGGTGCATGCAGAAATCAGCTGCTTAAAAAAACATCTGCTAAACTCAGAAATACCAGTTTCATAGTCTCAACCCAAAGCTTCCTGCTAGCAGGTCTAGCTCAAGCTCAGGAATCCATATTGTGTGAAGGCAGCAAGCAGGCTTCTTTGGTTTTTTCTTTTGACATAGTCTCCCTAAATAGTCCAGACTGGCCTTTGGCTTTTGTCTTCCTACTCCTGTCTTCCAAATGCTGGCATCATTAAGTATGGAGGAAAACCAAACATGAATGAATAGCATCCCTCCCTTACTCGCCTAATGCAAAGCCATTTTCTTACCACAGGATTAAGGAGGGGTCAAAATAACTATTCTGCTGCATTTCCTTTGTAAGCAGAGAGAGAGAGGGGGGGGGATGTGTGTGTGTGTGTGTACATGTGACTGTGTGTGTGTATGTGTTCCTGAGCCTGTGTTTGCACGTGTGCGTGCAGATGCAGACGCTGAGATGTGGAGGCCGGAGGGAGGTTGGGGCAGGTGTCTTTGGAAGTCACTCTCTATTGTTTATTATTATCCACTCCGACTGTTCTCTGACAACGTCATGCATGTATCTAGTGCATGTGACTGCTCTTCTCTCCTGCCCTCCTACCCGCCCTCCCCCCACATGCCCCACCCTCGGTTTTAGTTTTATGATCCACTGATTTCCACCAGGACGATTTGGCATACAATAGAACGCAGTAACTATCCCTTAGGCAGAGTTAATGGGTTGCTAACAGTTCAGCAGAGTGAAGAGGCTTCCCCTCCCCATCCATGATTGGTGACTGAGTGGCCAGTCCCCTGCGGGCCCACTGCAAGCACGCACAGCTGCTGTGAGGTACTGTGACGACCTGTCATGCCCTGACAACAGCATTTAGTACTTTCTCTCTCTGTCATTTCTGCGCTCTGCTGTAACGCTCCCTGAGTCTTAGAGGGAGTGGTCTGTGTGTCCTGTTTAGGGCACCTTAGTTTTTGAGTCAGAGTCTCTCACTGAATCTGAAATTCCAAACTTCAGTTAAGAAGATTAGTCAATGAGCTCCGGTGTCTGCTGGAGTCCACCACTCTGGAGCTGAGATTACACGTCCATGCCAACCCATCTGGCTTCTCCACGGGTGCCAGGGATCCAACCTGAAGTTTGTTTTGCAAACCACTCTCTCTGCTTGCATTTTAAGTTGTTTCTCCCTGTGAGAAGTGTATAGTGGCTAACACTGAGAACTGGGTCCTCACTAAGCAGCTGGGAAACACAAGGTAACTATAACTAACTAGCCATCAGGCTGGCAGAGGTCCCGGACTTGCACAAGTCTAGGCTTGCAAGCTCATCACTGCTGTGCAGAACCTGAGTTACTCTCCTGATCTAGACTGAGTCAGGGCTCTCAACAGTTGCAAAGGCAAGGCTAGGAGGAATTTTCTCTGTTCTGACCTGCACTCCAGGAGGAAGTTATAGAAGGCCTCACCACATTGTCCAGTCCAGCTTATAAGAAAAAGGGTTTAAAAACACTAATACCATTTGAGAGCCAGGGGAAATAAATCAGTTAATAACTAGATTCTTTTAAAAAAGAAAGAAAAGGACAATTTTGCTAGAGTTTGAGAGAAGAATAACAAAGCAGGCAAGCTGGAATGAGCAGCAGTGGGGAGAGAAATACAAGGAGAGCAGGCATGTGTCCTGAGGTGGAAGTCTGTGAGCAGCTGTGTCAGGAGAAGGAATCTGAGGGGGGAAGGAGGGAGGGAGGGAATATCTCCAGAGTACCATAGAGAGAGAGCTAATATTTTAGCCACTATCTAAAACGGGGAAAGAAATAGCAATACTTTGTTAGTTAGGAAATGGACAGTCTTAATGGAGGGAGGGGGGAGGGAGAGAGAGAGAGAGAGAAAGAGAGAGAGAGAGAGAGAGAGGGAGAGGGGGAGAGGGAGAGGGAAAGGGAGAGAGAAAGCGAGCGGGCGCGGGAGCGACCTGTATTCAGGGATAGGCGTGGTGTGTGCGTGTGTGTGTATTATTTCATTAGGAGATACTTGCTCCTCTCACGCCCTTACCTTCGTCTGCATGTGCGTCATGTTGTGCCCGACCTCTTCCATTTCATATGACATTTCAAATACAAAGGAGGGGCAAACCTGCAATGATTCCTCCATCGTTGCACACAGTGTTTCAAAAGCTGGAATAGTTTCCATTTCTTAAAATTACCATGTTAGCAGGGAAACAGGAGGTTGGCCCAAGGCTGATTATGAGGGGAAGGTCCATCTCCACCCCTAGTGTGATGGTTTGTATATGATCAGCCGAGGGAGTGGCACTATTAGAAAGTGTGGCCCTGCTGGAGTAGGTGTGACCTTGTTGGAGTAAGTGTGTCACTGTGGGTTTTAAGACCCTCATCCTAGCTGCCTAGAAGTCAGTACTCTGCTAGCAGCCTTCAGATGAAGAAGATGTAGGACTCTCAGCTCCTCCTGCACCATGCCTGTCTAGATGCTGCCATGTTCCCGCCTTGATGATAATGGACTGAACCTCTGAACCTGTAAGCCAGCCCCAGTTAAATGTTGTCCTTATAAGAGTTGCATTGGTCATGGTGTCTGCTCACAGCAGTAAAACCCTCACTAAGACACCTATGTAGAGATTTAAAATGCAAACAAGACATGTCATATATGAAGTTGTACACAAGATTAAATGTAACAGAGCATGTTTGCGCAAGTCCAGGCTATGCAAACAACCACCCAGTCTCCACCATGCGGCATGACAACCCCATGCCTTTCTCCAGTGTCTGCCGCTGGCCACGCACCCACTTCCATACTGGTGCACTCTTACTTGGTCCTATACTGTTTTCTAGTAACAGTAATAGGATGCACTAACCATACATCTCTGTTCCTTGTTCTGCGACACAGGAATCTGGAACCTCTCTCTCTGGGGGGTTCCCATAAACCCGAGGAGCAGAAAGCCAATTAATAAAAAGAATCCAGTGTGAGTCCATAAAGTGCTAGCCACAACTACACAGGCATGTAACATTAGTCTGGATCCCGGTGCCCATGTATGTACAACATGTATGTACAACTGAAGTGCATGGAGAGAGGAGGCAGGCAAGCCTCTGCAGCTGACTGGCCAGCCAGCTCAGCTAAGGTAATCAACTCCAGGGTCAGAGAGGCCTGTCTACACACAGGCATGCACATGCACCCGTGTATCACCATGGTATACACACGGCGGTGTACACCACCCTCTGTATAAACACACACACTTTACACACACAGAGCAAGGCAGAGGTAGATTGTGGAGTGACTCATCATTGATCTGAGGCTTCCACAGGCACCACCCGCACAAATACATATAAATATACACCACACAGCCCCACGTAAAACGATCCTATTCTATAATTTTTTAAAATTAAACAAAAATGTTTAAATTTTTTTGTGTTATCAATGTATTCACAGTCTAGAAATGAATAAATCTCTGCATGGTGCCTCAAAGACCAACAAATGTTACCTCGAGGTACAGGGAAAGGCACCCAAGGTGTCCCTCTGGAAAGCAACAGCTCTGCCCTCTACATGCAAAAACCAGAGGACCGGAAGGTTCCGGAAGTGTGTGCAAGTGTGCACAGGGACAGAGGACTGAAAGGATCTGGAAGCGTGTGCATGTGTGCACAGGCATAGTATCAGGCAGAGAATCGAAAAACAAAATCAGAGAAATAAACTCAAATTCAGCGTTGATTTTAGAAATAAAATCTTCGTGAAAGTTTTCAGTTATGTAGCCTGCTACTGTGGTTCATACCTTAATTTCAACATAAAGGAGAACAAAACTGAAGCAATCAGTTCTGGTCGAGACCGCTCAGCTCTACTGCACTACAGCAGAGAGGCAACAGCGTGGCTGGAGAGCGGACCCAGACCCTGGGAGCTCAGGCAGTGAGAGCCTTGTGCATGGACCAGGGTGTGGACGTGACGAGAGGCCTAGGCGCCCACGTGACTGTGCGGAAAAAGGACAGGCCAGGGTGGTGAAGGTGGGACGGACAGAGTCTACATGACCGGATGTCCAGGAAAGAGGAGCAGAGCCAACTGCATTCTCTGATCTCCTCCTATGCATGTCGTGGTCAGAACCATAGAGACCCGACAATCTCAGCTACACCAAGAGTAATGATTCTTCCACGGCCGTAAGGTCCTTAAGGTGAAACACTAGATTTACTGTCACTGTCTAACAATGACTTTACAGTGGAGTCAAGGTGTCTTGTGTCTGGGCTACAGAGACTGCTTACTGTGTCAAGCCCTGGCTATGTGATCATAGGGCCTGAGTTCAGACCCTCAGCACCATGTGACAGCTGGTAAGGACACCCATAACTACGGCTCCAGGGATACCGTAGGTAGGTCGCAGGGGCTGAGCTGGCAAGTAGATAAGTCAGAAAAGTCAGCCCCACAGTCAGTGACAGATCCTATCTCCAAAATAAGGTATGGAGCAATGCAGGAAGACAAAGGAATGGCATGTATCTCTTACATCCACTAAAAGTGCAAATGCACACTCGCCATTCATGTGTACGTGCACACACACACACACACACACAGAAATGTCTTCTTCCAGAAGGTGCCAACATTAATATGAGAAAAATAAAATTGATTCACAGAAAAAGATGCTATTGTCTAGAAAAATATGATCGAATAATATTATTGTAAAGCAAGTTATCATCATATTACATCCATCTACCCATACCCACACAGTCTGTATCACCGTTTTAGAATAATCCTTTTAAAGAGCTGGAATAAAAAAAAATACAAAAATAAAGAGAAACACATGGCAGCATTTGCCTACTTCATCATGACATGGCAATCCTTCATGAAGCTAATGTAATCTGAATCTCACGCTTGTTTTACCATGGCAGGCTGACAGTGCTTGCCCTGCTAGACTGAAGGTGCTAAGCTCCTGCTAGCTAAGCTGTTGTGAGCCGCAGTGCCAGCCCTCCTTTCAGTTTCTGATACCAGGGAGTACAAAGCTGACCAGTCTGTTCTTGAACTTACTCTGGAAGCCTAGGCAGACCTTGGCATTGTGGTCTTCCTGTCCTGGCATTAGAGGCTGACAAAGCCATTCCAGGCAAATCCTACATCCTAAAGATAAACTAAGTCTAAGGAAAGGCCTCTTGGGTAGGACGACGGGTGGAGGCGGGATGTTAGCTCATCTGTGTTCAGCTTCAGAGCTCATGTCCATAACTAACTAGCTAGGTTTACCTAGCTCATGTCCATAACTAAGTACTAAACTATACTAGTTATGTTTACCTAGCTCATGTCCATAACTAAGTACTAAACTACACTAGCTATGTTTATCTAGCTCATGTCCATAACTAAGTACTAAACTACACTAGCTATGTTTACCTAGAACTATAACCACACTGAAAGGGTTTGGCTGACCACACATTTGGAAATAGGTTTTTGTAATATTTTCTGTAATAAAGTTTAAAAAATACATAACAGGGATGGAGCGATGTCTCAGCAGTTAAACGTTCCTGCTCTCGTCCAGAGGACCGAATCCAGTTCCCAACTCTACAGTCAGGTGGCTCACAACTGCCTGTGACTTCAGCTCTAGATCTGATGCCTCTTCTGCCCTACAAGCAAACACACACTCATAAACACATGTACACCATATACATACATACACATACAACATGTACACGCATACGTGTGAGTAAAAATATTTTTAAAAAATGTAATAGCTAATGCCTTTAGTCACAGTGCTTGGGGGGCAGAGGCTGGCAGATCTGAGTTCAAGGCCAGCCTGGTCTTCAGAGTGAGCTCCAGAACAGCCAGGACTACACAGAGAAACCCTTTCTTGAACAGACGAACAAAAAATTATAATAGCTAGCCAGACATTGTGGCACACACTTGTAATTGAAGCATTTGGAAGACTGAGGCAGGAGAATTGTGAACTGGAAGCCAGCCTGAGATAAAGAATGAGTTCAAAGTCAGCACTAAATACACAGGGAGACCCTAGCTCAAAAATTTCTTTTTTACAATTACAAAATCATGACTGTTAGTCATCTGAAAAACAGAAACTATAAATAAATACTGTCCCAAATATCTACACACTAGGAAGTAGATCTTCCATGTAATGAAAGTTTCACTATTACTTAGTGTTTTGTGAATAACCTCTCAAGGTCCTTTCCCTGAGTTACAGTGGCAGGTGTGTGAAATGTGCCCTAAGCTTCAACTCCCAGTCCAGCCAGCCAGCAGCACAGAGTGCACCGATGAGTCAGCCGCTGCCCTCTGCTAGCGGTCTCAACAGCACAGTCAACAGTAAGCCTCTCATATTAGTACAGAGCTAATGCAAGCCTTCACTTCACTTATGGAATGTAACCTCCATCTATGAAATGTGGCTGCAACATCTGTTGTGACTGACATCTGTAACGAGAGGGCAGGTCAAGGGTAAGGTGCTGGTCCAGCAGAGTTTAGAAAGATGGGGCTCAGCAGCTAAGAGCACCTGCTTCTTCCAGAGGACCCAGGTTCAGTCCCTAGCACCTGCATGGTGGCTCATCACACACATATGAAGCAAGAAAATCTTTATTAAGAAAATGGGAGGCTTGGCGGTGGTGGCACATGCCTTTAATCCCAGCACTTGGGAGGCAGAGGCAGGTGGATTTCTGAGTTCCAGGACAGCCAGGGCTACACAGAGAAACCCTGTCTCAAAAAAAGAAAAAAAGAAAGAAAATGGGGGTGGTGGTGCTGGAGAGATGGCTTAGGGGTTAAGAGCAACGACTGTTCTTCCAGAGGTCCTGAGTTCAATCCCCAGCAACCACATGGTGGCTCACAACCATCTGTAATGGGATCCAATGCCCTCTTCTGGTCTATCCAGTGTGCTCACAAACACTAAATAAATAAATCTTAAAAAAAAAAGAAAAAAAGAAAAAAAAAAAGAAAACAGGGGGTCTGGGAAGACAGCTCAGAGTCCAGTGCTTGCTGTGCAGGCTCGGGTTTGGATCCCCAGCAGCTACGTAAAAGCCAGGTGTGGTGACCTGTGCGTACAAGCCCAGCACGAGGGGTAAGGAGACAAGCAGATCCAGAGCTCAGTGGCAAACAGCATGTATAAGCCCAGTGTTAGATCCCAGCTTTGAAACAGAAAAAACAAAACAACAACAAACCCAGAAAGTACGATCCTCACAAGACCTCAGCACACACAGAACTAAGTCTAACATTTGCAGTGTGTGGCTCCCAGGGTGCCTTCCACTGCTGCGGTGAATGTGTGTCTGCAGACACTCTGCCCACTAAGAGTTCACAGTCGACCTTCCTACTCAAAGATGGTGCTCAGTCTTGTAAGTATACTGGTAAGAATATGGACCTTGGATTCAGGGGGCAGAGGCAGGTGGGTCTCTGTGCGTTTGAAGCTAATCTGGTCTACAGAGTAAGTTCTAGGGCAACCAGGGCTACATAGAGAAACCCTGTCTCAAAACAACAACAACAAAAAACAAACAAACAAACAAAAAAAAACCCAGAAAAAATAACAAATAAAAGTCAGAGACAGCTGTGGGATCCCTGGGACTGGAGCTGTCAGTTGTCGCAGCCAGTACTCTTAACCACTGGGCTCTCCAGCCCCCTCATACCCTCATTTCAATCTTAGAGGATTTACAGATAGAAACAATGTTAAATCATTCCTTCCTTCCAAATCTCATTCAAGAAACCTCATGCCTTTAATGTCTCACTGTTTGAGAGGTTTAGGCAGGAGTACCTCTGAGTTCTAGGCCATCCTGGTCTGCATGGTGAGTCCCGGCTAGGAAGACCTACTTGAATATTAAGACACTTAAGAAAAGTAAATAAATACATATGAAAGAAAACCATAGGTTTCAGAAAACCACACAGAACATCTACCTTACCAGTATCATTTGCAAGGGAATTAGGGTCAGATCCCCCAAGGGTAGCTTCAAATTCCTCTTGGAGACGATACGCTCTTTGCAGCAGAGCTTCAAGCTTATGGATGAATTCTGTACTAATAATATCCTACAAAGAAAAAGAACAGTAACACACTGAGACGCTTACCTTCCATGTTAACATTCTAAACACAGAGACACTCATCTCAAGAGAGACTCAGTATGTGGACGGGGCTGGCACAGGGATTACCGGTGGGGGACGGGGCTGGCACAGGGATTACCAGTGGGGGACGGGACTGGCACAGGGATTACCGGTGGGG
>NW_021620812.1:2276062-2292461 GCF_004785775.1 Grammomys surdaster
CTGGCACAGGGATTACCGGTGGGGTGGGGGACAGGACTGGCACAGGGATTACCAGTGGGGTGGGGGACAGGGCTGGCACAGGGATTACCAGTGGGGTGGGGGACAGGGCTGGCACAGGGATTACTGGTGGGGACAGGGCTGGCACAGGGATTACGGTAGGGCGGCTGTACCTAATCCTAGGAGCTCAGCTATCCATATTGCTTTTGTAAGAAAGGAAGAAATGGTCCTAACTGATCGTTTAAGTAGACTAAGAGTTTTCAGATTTAGCATGTGTAAGAATCGCCTAAAGATTTGTAAATGAGATTTAGGGCTCCTTGATCTGGCCTCTGACTCAGCCATGCTCTCCAATTTTGAAATGATTGATACGGACCCAGTTCTACTTCTGTATTATAAAACCAATAGCAATCAATTACATCTGCTGCTTTTACCTAGCCTCGGAAACTCAGAAAAGTTGAAGGCTAGGCGCTGGAGAGTTAGCTCAACAGCTCAGAACACTTGTTGCTTTGGCAGAAGACCTGGGTTCGATCCCCACCACCTGCGTGGCAGCTCAAAACTGTCTGCAACTCTAGCCCCAAAGGACCCAACACTCCCTTATCTCAGCAGCCAGCCAGCGCACTCATGTACACATACATACACGCAGGGAAAACACTTACTCATACAAAATAATTATATATATATATGCCTAAAAGCTTGACTAGGAAATGCCCAGAAAGAAGTACCTCATGCTGGGCAGGATCCCAGCACTGGGGAAGTAGAGGCAGCCAATTTCTGAATGGTTCAGACCAGCTTGGTCAGTCCCAAGCCAGCTGGGGCTACATAGTGACCCAACTCACTCACCAGCTCTCTCAAATCAAAACGAAATGAAAACCCAAGCCTCTCACTTAGTCCCAAACTGGGCAAACAAGCAACTGCCACCGGAAAGGAGGCTCTCGCAGTATCCCAAGGCCTACTCTTTGGCAGCCATCCTTACATCCACACTTTCTTCTGCAATGGCGTCTCCGGCTCCCAGTTTCACAGAGCTGCAGGCTTCTTCTTCAGCTTGTCTGCTTCGAAAAGTCAGAGCTTGTTCCCATCGGCGTAACGCCTCTTCAAATAACTCCATACCTAAAAATGAGAGCGGCAACTGGAAATGAGCACAGGCACGTGTCCTCAACGAGTCAGAGGACACAAACAGGAAGTGGGAGGAGAGCGCCACACCGAGGGGCTGTTGCTGGGATAAGCATGATGTCATGGACGTGCTTGCAGGAGGAATGCGTTTATAGCTACAGCTGAAAGACATCCTAGAATGCTGTAACTGGAGCTTTCTGGGCCATCCTGGAGAAGTGTGAAGACCAGCATGCAGTAAGAACTGTAGCTAATAGCAGCAGGCTCAAGAGATTTCAGAGGGAACAGGACTCTGTTGGGAACCGTCAAAGAGCTGTTTGCATTCTGGTTGCTCTCTGGCAATGTAATGAGAATTTCGTGAGGTGGAATTAAGATGTAATTAACCAGTAGGGTGCAGTGAGGCACAGCTTTAATCCCAGCCCTTGGGAGGCAGAGGCAGGGAGATCTGAGTTCAAGGCCAGCCTTGTATGAAGAGTGAGTTCCAGGACAGCCAGGGCTACACAGTGAGACCCTGTCTCAGACACCAACAAAAAGATGTAATGAACCAGGGATGAGAGAGAGGCTTCGTGTCCCAGGCTCAGCTCTGCTTCCCAGAAGTCACTATGATGGTAACAGGGGAGATGACGCAGTCTGCGTGTCCCCAAGAGCAGGAAAATACTCAGAAGCCAACGGCTTTCTGCTGTTCCCTTCCCTGTCTGCTATCCAGGCCACATCTGGATTGTTGGGTGCATTTTCTATCTAGTATGACCTTCTGCTGAAGGCAATGTAGCTTAACATGAGAGAGAAGCATGCTGAACGGCGAGATCACATCAGGTGCAGCTGGTTCCCAACACTCCAGGCAGCCCCCAAGTCATCCATGCTGGTGAAGCCAAGAACACCCAGGTATGAAATCAGACTTTCCTCCACTTGATGACTTTATGGAGATAGAACACAAATGATATCTAGACAAAAAGGACCAAGTCAATCTGTCTCTGATAAATTCACCAGCCGAGAATCAGCAGATCAGCGCTGGTTAGAGGCACCCAAAAGTCAGGCCTCAGTGTCTGGAACCTGGATTCCTTTATACGGAAAAGGGGCATTGAAGCAGTGACTGAGATCAGGATGCTCTCAGGGAGCTGTTTACAAGTACACTGGAGAGATGTGGGCGAACGGAACACGTGGAAGAGCATGTGAGAAGAAAAGGAAGGGAGGTTAAGAGTGATATAGCCACAGCCCCAGGGGATGCTGGGAAAAAGAAAGGAACATGGCTCAATCCACACCTTGACTTCAGCACAGAAATGATTTTGGACTTCTGGCTCCAGCGCTCTGGGTGAACAGACTGCTTTTTCCTTAAGCCTCTGTCTATGCTAATACTTTATCATATTGCTCTCAAGAAACTAGGACAGCTTGTGGTATTTTACAGGACAGACTCAATGGACGCCGCGGGCCATTTTATAAATGCAGTTGGTTTTCTTGAAGAAATCACTGGTTTGGGTTCTGTTTTTTAATCTTCCAATCTGGGGCTCAAACCCAGGGCACTACACATGCCAGGAAAGCTCTTTGCCACTGAGCACCGCCCCATCCCAACTCACTCCCTTTCCCTGAGGCCACACCTACCCATCAAGTACAAGTTCTCAGGCGTGGTCACAGGAATGTTAACAAGTCTGATGTCATCATCCTCCGCTTTGTCCCAGGAATTAGAATTTCCACAAGCACAACTATGACAGGAGTTAACACTCTGGACCTGAAACCAAGACCGATGGACAGTAGTTCAAAATCTCTTACTCAGACAGACAGACAGGCAGACAGAAGGAAAGACACAGACACAAACACAGATACACAGACACAGACACACACACACACACACACACACACACACACGCACACACTCTCCTAAACAGCAAGGAGGAACCTGAATTTCTCATCTGGTTTTGCCGCAGTGCTACAGATAGAACCCAGCGTTTCAGGCATGTTAGGTAAACATTCTCCTGAGCTACATGCCAAACCTGCTATTGTATTGTATATTTGCCAATTATTTATATATGTTCTATAATTACAGTCCCAGTCAGTTCTACCTGAAGAAATAATTCTGATTATATTCAAATTTAGTATTCATATGATTTTTAACTATTCTGGTTCTGCTGTTTAAAAATATACAAGTAGCACAATATTTTGAACATAAATTAATATTTTCACACACAAAAAAAATCAAACGGTTATTTTATACATCTTTCTGGTAAGCTCCCAGGTTCTAAACCGCCAGCCTGGGAGTACACAGGGAGGGACCCATGGCTCCAGCTGTATATGTAGGGGAGGATGGCCTTGTCGGGCATAGGTGGGAGAGGAGATCCTTGGTCCCATGAAGGCTGGACACCGAGTGTGGGGGAATTCGAGGGTGGGGAGGTGGGGGGGGCACATCTTCATAGAAGCAGGGGGGGGGGATGGGATGGGGGTTTCTGGGAGGAGGGGAAATGGGGTAAGGGGATAACATCTGAAATGTAAATAAAATATCCAATAAAAAAATCTTTCTGGTATTAGCACTTACAAATTCTATCTCCACCAACTGTAAGATACCTAGATGCTCTGCCTTCCGGGATTCTGGACACTGTTAAATGGTATGCAGATCTGCATCACTGCTGTTCACGTCTCCTCGCTAGTAAAACCCACTACGCCTGCCATGCCAGACACTAGCACATGACCTGATCCCTAACTCCAGCTCTGTTCTCTGGAGAGATCTGAGCTCTAATCTTTGTGTGCCTGTCCACTCGCTTTGCTGCTGGTATCATAAACTGAGTGTGTCGTGAGTTCAGCACCGTTCTTATCAATACAGTATCAGCTCATCAATACTTCTGTAATTTCTCAAATTAAAAAAAAAGAAGTCACTTTAAAGCATTTTTTGCCACACCTCTAGATTTCACTTTTTGGAGTTTACTTTTATCTTTATTTACATGTGTGCATGTGTGTCTGTGTCCGGTTGTCTGTATAGAAGTACAGTTTGCCATGGAGGCCAGGACGCATGGGATCCTCCAGAGCTGGAGGTCCAGGTGGTTATGAGTCACGACACACGAGTGCTAAGATCCACACTCAGGCCCTCTGCAAGAGCCACTGAGCTGTCTGTCAACTCTCTTGACTCCACTTATCAAGCTTTGTGTTCCTAGAGCCCCACTGTCCTCTGTGTCATGACCCTAGTTTAAGGACTCATTGCTTGCTCACAGCCTCAGTGGAGGAGCAGAGGTGTGACTGAAGCTCCCTGCAGCTACCTCTGCTAAGAACAGCAGCACGAACTCACTGGAGAACATGTGCCTGAAGCTGAGGTCACAGAGGTGTAGTCTCCGGCCCTGGCCAGCCTCAATCTAGGTGCTCCTACTCTGCCAGAAGTCTTTACAACTGTCACTGGGCACAGTGATGTTCTCTGACTCAGGTGTCCTAGCTGCTCAGGAGGCTGAAGCAGCAGAGTGACTGAAGCCCACAGAGGGCGAGCCTGAGAACACATGGAGACTCATTTTCCCAGCTGTTGGAATCACAGACGTAAGCTATCGTATTCAGCCCAGGAAAACATTTGCCTGCATTTACTTCTCGATCAACAGCACCACATCAGCTGGTCTCACAGGACCACATGGACCGGACACAACTGGGAGCCAACGGTGAAGGAAGCAGACTTAACCAGACGGTCTCATAAGCGTTTTTCCATACTAAGAGCAGCACATATGTGATAGTTAAGCTAAGAGGAGATACATAAGCAAACACATCAACATCAACAACAACAATGACAATATATGCTTTTCTTACAGAGCCCAAGCTCTGGACAGAACCCGAGTATCTGCTGAGAAGTCCTCCATTTGGGTAGTTGCAAGACTGAGATCCTTTGTCTTTGGTGGAACTTAATGACAAGGTCAAGTTCTGTCTACTACTGGAACAGCTTGAACCTGGTAAGCAAACACAAACATCAAAAGCATCAGTGTTCCCGACAGTAACTTTCAGGCAAAATTTCAAGTTGCATCCATTCAGAATGCACCTGACTTTTAAACACACTTTATTCAAGAATATAAATTAAATAAATATAATAAATATATTATTAAATGTATAACATTATTAAAATATACATTCATAATATTGGTAGTGGTACTACAACCAAACGTTATAACAGAGTAAAGCACTCAGCTAACTAACCAGGACAGCTTTGAACGGCTTGCTGAAATTAGTGTAAAATATTAGCAGCTGCCTCACGAACTGTCTGTTTGAAACCCAAGCAGGTCTTTTCCTGAATCACAACTACAGCTCCCCCACCTTGAATGGCCTGGTTTTGTGTACTTCCGGCCAGCTTATGTCATGTCAGGTCTAGCTTCTCTCAGCCTGACAGACAGTTCAGACCCTTCTAGTTTCAAATCCCAGTACACATAAGATACATGACCTTGGTAATTTATTCATGTGACTATTTTAATACATGAATGAAAAGAACACAGAACTGTAGTTGTCAATCATAAGACAGATATAAAAATTAAATAAAATGCTGAAAATAGTGCTTGTCTGAGACCTAACAAGATCTCAGTAAATAACACACAGTGAGTGACTCACTGTGTATGTGGGATAAATCACAAAACCGTAGAATACACGGAAATGTAAGATACTCAGAAACTGAGCTTGGTGGAGGGATTGCTATTACTACTACACTTTTAATTGTTTTGCATGGGCTCATGCCCATGTGCCAGAGGGAGCCTGTGGAGGTCAGAGGACGCGTCCTCTTCCCACCGTGTGTCCTGAGGATGAGCTGCCGAGGGCTGCCAGGCTTACAGCATCACTTCCCCTGCTGCGCTCGCTCATCTGCCTCAGGGAATTATGTTTATTGCTACAATTCAGCATATCTTTTATAAAGAATACAGATCCTTTAAAGATCAGCAAGTCTCCTAGAACTTTCCATAATAAAGACATAGACAAATGTATGCAAACAAGCTGTGTGTGGTACTGCACACCTGTAATCCCAGCACTCAGAAGGTGCAGGATGAGGATCCAAAGCTCAAAGTCAGGCTCAGCACACAGGAAATTTGAGGCTACCTGAGCCTATACAAGACTGCTTAAAAAAAAAAAAATCCCATAAATGGGAAAATCACATATACCATAAAGGTAACAGAGATAGTATTCAATTAATTTCAGTATATTTGTATAAATAATTACTATGTTTTATAAATGACAGCACAGAACAGACACTACTGACTTAGAATGATATCATCATACAACTACTTCAAAAGTAGGCTGTGAGTACATCACCACGGTTTCATGTTTTTAAAAAAAAGGTTTTATATTATGTTTAAATCTCGTGTACCTGTGTGTGGGTATGTACCTGTGAGTGAGGTGCTCAGAGGCCAGGAGTGTCTGATCTCTGGACGCTGCCAGATAGGACGCTGAGGATGGAACGCAGTTCGTCTGCAAGAGCAGCTCTCCATCTTAGCAGCTGGCCCATCTTCCCAGCCTGCACAGTGGTATTTTCCTATGTAATTTACTGACACATATCAATGCTAAGTCGCTATAGCTTAATGTAGATGGACTAGCACAGATGGACAACAAAGACTGTCAGAAATTCCTTCTGTGCCCCGGACTCTAAGCGGCTTTACTGTGTTTTTCTTGTCTCCTCTCTACTTCCTGACCTTGCAGACCGTTGCCCCAGCTATGATGCACACAGCACCTCACATGCTCAGTGATACACAGTGCCTCCCACGCTGCCCACAGGTTTAGCCTGGAGATTCCCGTACCTTTGTCTGACGCTGCTCTCCTGGTGTGCTCTAGGAGGAGGTGCTCCGGTTCCCAGGGCAGTGCTTTTCCTTTCTGTTTTCCTTGTCTTCTTTTAAAGTGATGGGCCAGGAAAATGACAGACACAGCACTCACTGCAGTTACCATAAACAACTTCTTAGCTACCGGTGAAAATTTGATCTGGAAAAGATAGTTTAAAAACAAAGATGGCGGGCAGTGGTGGCACACTCCTTTAATCCCAGCACTTGGGAGGCAGAGGCAGGTGGATTTCTGAGTTCGAGGCCAGCCTGGTCTATAGAGTGAGTTCCAGGACAGCCAGGGCTACACAGAGAAACCCTGTCTCAAAAAACAAAAACAAAACCACCACCACCAACAACAAAAGACAAAAACAAAAAGAAAACAAAATTTCCATGTAACTGAGTCTTTTAACTGCAGAAATAATTAAATCAGACTTTAAAGCTGAGCTCAGTTTAAACATACATGTCTGGAATTTTAATCAAATATAACTTATTTCTGAATACTACAGGAATAAGTTATTTTATTCATCAATTAATCAACCAATGCTTTTAGAAACCTAATATCTGGACAATCAGAGAGCCAATGCCCTCTTCCCGTCTCCACAGAGCAAGGCATGCACGTGGTACCCAGATATACGCACAGGCAAAATAAAAATATTTTAAAACTAGAATAAAAGATACTAGCAACAGAGCAGCAACCCACGGAACGAGAGAAAAGATCAGGAGAGCACATACTTGCAGGGCAGGCCCCACAGCGAAACCAGACGGCCAGCACTGGTGAGGCTGTGGGCTGTATCAGAGCACTGTCTGTGGAAAATACCACAGCAGCTCCGAAAACACGAAAGGAACTGATGTGATTCAAAATGTCTACTTCTGAAAAGTCATTCTAGAAAGACCTGAAAGCAGGGCACTTCTTCTTCCCCTCTGGGTTTTGGTCCCTGTGTGTCCACTCAGAGACAGGGGTCAACATCAGCTGCCACACACACACACACACCTAGCCACCATCCACCTCTGAACCTGGAGCTCACTAGTCTGGCCAGCCTGGCCAGTCACAAGCCGGGGTCACAGCATGTACCAGGCAGGGCTCATCCTCTCTTTCCCTCCCAACTGCTCCCCACTGTGCCTGGCTCTCTTGATTTCTGTTTTTTTTTAGTGTGGATTCTGGAGGTCAAATCTGGGTCTAGTGTGAACTAGAACATCTCCTCAGCCTCATGCCCCCCCTCCCTTTTTTTTCTTTTATAACGGCAGTTCCCTTTATAGCCCAGCCTGTCCTTAAGTTCATGGTCTTCCAGCCTTTGCCTCTGGAGTGCTGGGATTATCCAGACGTGGCGCCACGACGTCTAAAAGCACAAACCTGAGAACATTATTTAGACCTCCATGCTTAGAGAAGCACCACTCAAGACAACTAAAATACGGATACAAATCGAATGGCTCCCAGGTGGATGGAAATACATATCCATACAATGGAATGTTAATTCCATATAGAAAAGCAAATTCCAATGTATGCTACAATCAATCTTGAAGATTATTATGCGCAGAAAAGTACACTGGATATAAAAATATAAGGAACAGGATTAAAGGTGTATGTCACCACAGCTGCCTAAGTAAGGCCACTGTTGAAGGCAGCCGAGTCCCCTGTGCTGTAGGAAAGCCCCAGAGGCTGGGGCTGCAGCTCACCAGCAGCCAGCCTGCTTAGCAAACTCTGGTTTTAAATCCCTAGCACCTCAAAACAGAACAGCCTCAAGTGAACAGATGTTACTGAACATTATAAAGGTATTACTCAAATTCAGCTCACTTCGATGTTTACCTGGGAGAGAGAATAATACCAAGACACAGGGAGAGCGAACACTCGAACTGCGTACGTCTTCAAGGAGAACTGTGACCTGCCGACTGTCTCTCCTGACATGTCGCCTCGGTCCAATGTCAATTCAGTGAAACAGAAATTAATCAGCCACAGAGATTTCTGGTTGCTTTACCCATGAAAGATGCAAAGTTAAATTCTTGCTGGGTATGGTGACATGTGCCTTTGCTTCCAGAGGCAGATCTTGGGAGGCAGATCTCTGTGAGTTTGAGGTCAGAGGTCAGCGTGGTCTACATGGTGAATTCCAGGCCAGAGAGAGATATATACTGAGACCCTGTCTGGAAGAAAAAAAAAAAAGTTAAAAGTTAAACTCTGGTAAAATGAGAGAACTGATTCCTCTGGCAGCCACGAGAACACACGATACATAAATATAATAAAAATATTTAAACTATAAAGTACTTGTAGTTAATTGTGCATGCATGATACCATAATGGCGCTGGCGCTGCTTTTACTGGTTACCAAGACAGCAAAGGGGAGCGTGAGGTGCATTTATACTCAGTCTTGACCAAAACTAACTGGCTAACTGACGAAAGGACGGTAGATTTAATCTCCAGACTCAAGCCATACATTTTCCTTAGAAAACTACAGGTTCTAGCAGTGAGCAGAATGAATGAGGCCGAGTTAGAAGTACGCATGCCTACGAGGATTCAATGAGGAAAACCGTTACTTTGTATGTTAACCTACAAAGCATTGTAGCAGGGAGGGAGGCAAGAGGAGAACAAGATGCCCTCAAGCACATTCCCCACCTTCCGTTCCCCACCTTCCTAATGCTGCTGCCCTTCAATACAGTCCCTAGTGTTTGGTTGTGGTGACCCCAACCAAAGTTATTTTCTTTGCTACTTCATAACTGTAATTTTGCTACTGTTACAAATCATCAAATACAAAGTATCTGTGTGTGGGGATACTCTTAGGCGACCCGTGAAAGGGTCAGTCAACCCTACAAGGGGGTCACCACCCACAGGTTTGGAACCACTGGTTTAGAGTCTCAGTATCTATAGAATTACAAGCTCTCTGTCAGTGCACCCAGCTGCTCAGAGGAAATGCATTTATAAAGTACAAATCTGCTTACAATTGTATGCATTCATAATTAAGAATTACTCTGGGGTGGAGAGATGGTCAGTAGTTAAGAGCATCAGCTGTTCAAGACCCAGGGCTGATTCTCAGCACCAACATGGTGGTGGCTCACAACCATTTTTAACTCCAGTTCCAGGGAATTCCATGCCCTCTTCTGGACTCCATGGACAGCCCGTACCTGATGCATGGCCATGCATGCAAGCAAAACACTCATATATTTAAGGGAATAAAATAAAGAATACCGGTGACAAAAGTGTTTATTTGAACTTGGTACAGCACTTTGTTCAAAGAATCTTGACAAACCTATTTTTGAATTCTAGACATCTCATTTCGTTTTCCTGGTAATTACCAAGGGAGCTGAATCTAAACATGGTCGTCACTAGCTGACAACCTTCCAGAGTAGGCATCCCAGTTTCATTTCTTTTCTTTTCTTTCTTTCTTTCTTTCTTTCTTTTTTTTTTTTTTTTTTTTTTTGGTTTTTCGAGACAGGATTTCTCTGTGTAGCTCTGGCTGTCCTGGAACTCACTCTGTAGACCAGGCTGACCTCGAACTCAGAAATCCGCCTGTCTCTGCCTTCCAAGTGCTGGGATTAAAGGCGTGCGTCACCACCGCCCTGCAACATCCCAGTTTCTTACAGAAGTGTAATGAAAATAAACACGAAAGCAGTTCTAAGACTATTCGAATTTGTAAAACAAATCATAAGACACCACTGAAAGTTACTTCATTCTTTGCATTCCAAGCACCGGTCTGTTCAAAGTGTCATCAACGGAGTTTTCATTTTTAACATCCTGAAATTCTATTCTACAACTCAGACTCTAAGAGCAAGGAGTTAACTCTGAGCTACTGAGCCAACTTGAAGTCTGAAGATGTAGACACACAAATACACACCCGAGAGGTCCCACGCAGGCCAAGGAGGCCTGGAATTCACTAGGTAACTGAGAACGACCTTGAATCACTGATCCTCCTGCCTCCACCTGACCAGTGCTAGGACCACGTGTGCAACAACTCCTCTTGTTGAAATATCCGAGGAGATATTTCAATGCAATAAAAGTCGTTACTGCCAATAACCTGGTAACAATAATTGTCAGTGAGCTCGGTGTAAAAACAAGATGGCTAGTGGTCACGTCTATGATCTCATTACTTGGGAGGCTGAGGCAGGAGGACTGCCACCAGTTGGAGCCCCCCTGCCTGGTCTCTGTAGTGACTTCCAGCCCAGTCTGTTGGGTTGCAGAGTGAGACGCTGTCTGAATAAAAACAATCATACTAAGCACAAGATGTCTGGGCGGCTCCCGGCAGAGCAGGTGCTCAGAGGTTTTGGTGAGCCGGCCATGGCTTCTCCGCAGACGCCCCGTGACAGGCGTCCTCCTGCACCCAGGCAGCCGCTAAAGGTCCCCGCCGCCCGCGCTGGCCCCGTCCCGTCTCTCCTCACCCCCGTTCTCTCCGCGCCGCCGGCCCCGCGCTCCGAGCGGTGTCCTCTGCCCCGCGCCCGCTCGCCCGCACCCCACGCCCGCTCTGCCCCGCGTCAGCCCGCCCGCACGCCCGCACCTGCACCTCTTCCATCTTCCAGCCGCTGGCTGCGGGAGGCGGAGTCCTTCCGGGGTCACGACGCAAAGGTAAGGAAAGTGGAGAGGCGGCGAGCGGGCTGCGTGAGGGGCTACGTGTGAGGCCGC
This sequence comes from Grammomys surdaster, assembly GCF_004785775.1. Taxonomy (NCBI): domain Eukaryota; kingdom Metazoa; phylum Chordata; class Mammalia; order Rodentia; family Muridae; genus Grammomys; species Grammomys surdaster. Next base: position 2,287,513 of record NW_021620812.1, read on the forward strand.
TCCCGCCATATTTGTTTAGGGCAGTGGGCTCTGTCTTAGGCTGCTGCACAGTCTAGAATTGTAGTCCCTTATATACACCTGCCAATGGAGTTGGTAACTTTTTTTTAGGAGTGCCATTTCTCTATAAAGATGACCAGAACTATACATCATGTATTAAAGTAAATGTAACAAATGCACACAGCACAGGCGTGCACAGACACACGTGCACACCTTTTTGAGCCCCAGAAACCAATCGCGGATCCCAAATTAAGAATTTCCGGGTTGGGGATGTAGGTCCTTGGTAGAGTTTGTGCTGAGCTCTTCAATTAATCCCCTCACCAAGCAACCACGCAACTTCTATCACAGACTCTCAGTCCTCAAGTAAGTGAGGTTAACAGGCAGGACAAACGGACCTATATAAATGGTGCATTTATTATTATTTTAATTCCTTATTTCTTTTAATCCCCCACGAAATTAGGCAACCTAAGACTAGCAATGAAGTTAAGAATGAAATATTCTAGATTGAGAGTTAAAAATCAAACATTAGAGCTGTGTGGTGGTACGCTCCTTCACCACTTGGAGGGCAGAGGCAGGCAGATCTCTGTAAGTTCGAGGCCAAGCCTGATCTGCAAAGTGAGTTTCAGGATAGCCAAGTCTACACAGAAAACCCTATCTCAAAAAGCAAACAGAACAAAAACAAAAATTAAAAAGAAGAAGAAGAAGAAGAAGAAGAAGAAGAAAAGAAAAGAAAGAAAGAAAATATCAAGCGTTAGAGTCTGGCTCAGTGGTTAAGAGTGCTTGTCTCTCTTGTACGGGACTCAGGTTAGATTCCCACTATCCACAACAGGCAGCTCACAACAGCCCGTAACTCTGGTTTCATGAGAATATAATGTTCTCCTCTGGCTTCGAAGGGTACCTGCACACACATGGTACACGTTCAAACACGTAAAATGCATGGTCTCTCATCAAAGCAGCAGTGACACCTGTTTAAACAGCTGCATCGCTTGCTTGCCTGTGGTGACAGTGTCCTGGAGTCACCTCCCCAGCAAAGGCCAACCCAAAGAGGACCTTGGTTACTGAATGAGGTGGTGAGGCGCTTAGAGCTTGGTGGGATATGGTTAGAACGAAGAAACAATCTCAAGGCAAGAATTTCTATAGATGAGTTTTTCCTCTGGTATGTGTATGTCTTTCCATATATATATATATGTGTGTGTGTGTGTCTGTGTGTGTGTGTGTGTGTATAATATTTATATAAATACATGTCTGCATGCTTCTTATAAGCTTTATCTATTTCTTTTTTTAAAAAAATGTATTTATTTTATGTATATCAGTATATTGTAGCTGTCCTCAGACACAACCGAAGAAAGCATCAGATCTCATTACAGATGGTTGTGAGCCTCCATATGGTTGCTTGGAATTGAACTCAGGACCTCTGGAAAAGCAGTCATTACTCTTAACCACTGAGCCATCTCTCCAGCCGCATATATTTCTACATACTTGTTTCAAATATTTTCTTCTTTCTTTCTTTCTTTCTTTCTTTCTTTCTTTCTTTCTTTCTCTCTCTCTCTCTCTCTCTCTCTCTTTCTTTCTTTCTTTCTTTCTTTCTTTCCTTCTTTTGAGACAGGGTCTCTCTGTGTAGCTCTGGCTGTTCTGAAACTCTCTCTCTGTAGATCAGGCTGGCCTTTAACTCACAGAGATCCACCTGCCTCTGCCTCCTGAGTTCGGGGACTAAAAGCATGTGCCACCATACCCAGCTCTCAAGTATTTTCATTTTGTGAGCTTAACTTCTGTTTATTTATTCTGAGATGGGGGTCTTATATGTACCACACAGTTCTTGAACTCTCTACCTAGCCAAGGATGACTTTGAACTTCTGATCCTCCAGAGTCTCCAACTCTGGTGTGCTGGAACTACTGGGATTTACTACTGTGCCCTGTTGGATTTGATCTTGTGCACTGTACACTCAGATGCTGATTTCTATGCCCAGAGATCTGGTTACAGTCTGGATGCTGGCATTATCTTTATTCAACCATCTCCTATATCAACGCTGTGTAAAAAGATGCTCCCCAATCATCTCTGATCGGTTAATAAAGAGCTGATCACTGTCTGGCTGGACGGAGGAGATAGGAAAGATGGACTTCCAATCCCAGTTGGGGTCCTAGCGAGAGAGAAGTAAGAGAAGACCGCTAGGAAAGAAGGTGGAAAGACCAGGACAGTTGTCCATGAGGTCTGAGTGAGAGAGCAGCCATGAAGACACATCTGGAGCAGAGCAAGCCAGGGAAAGCCTCAAAATGATGGTCAAGGACCTGTATCTGGGAAGTAGATCCCTTAGACGGTTAGAACAGCTCAGAACCTGCACAGCCTGGGATCACAGCTTGCTAATAAACTTAATAGGTCATTGTGTCAATTATTTGGGAGTTAGAATGGAAACAGATAAGGCATCATTCTTAAATTATAGCCTACAATGCCCAGAAAAGAAATCATGATGTCATATCCCACTCTGACCCTAATATTAGAGGTAGACTCTAGGACTTCCTGCAACACCAGGCAAGCTCTCTACAACTGGGTACATTCCTCGCTGTAAGTTTCTATTTTATTCTTTATGTGTGTATTAGTTATTTTTTTATTGTTCTGATGAAAGACGGTAATCAAGGACTTATAGAAGAAAGGGTTTATTTGGGCCTTATGGTTCCAGATGGATAGTAGTTCATGATGGCAGGACACAGGTGGAGGCATCTGGAATGGTAGCTCAAACTTACATCCGAGCAGCAAACAGCAAATGGTGCAGTGCTGAGGGCACATGGCTTTCAGAACCTTTAAACCTATTCTAGGAAGCTCACAGCTTCTCAGTCTCCCCAAACAGCCACCAACAGGACATTAAATATTCAAGTGCCAAAGACTTATGGAATATATCTTACTCAAACAACTACAATGTGTGTGTGTGTGTGTGTGTGTGTATGTATGTATATATGTGTGTGCGTAGTGGGTTATATGCATGTAAGTGCAAGTACCCTTGGAGGCCTGGGAACCAAAGGCAGTCCGCTCCCCTAGTCTGCAGTTAAAGGGATTTGAAGGCTACTTAATGCGGGAATTAAACTTGGGCTTTCTACAAGAGTAATGTGCTTACACACACACACACACACACACACACACACACACACATATGCTATAGGATTGTGGGTCCAGTGTTCACTCTGCCACAGGACTCTGACGCTTGAGGAGGTGGGATGGCGGGGTGTTGACCACGCTTAGGGGAGAGTGCGTGCCCAGGCTCAGGCAGCTACTCCTGTCTCTGAAGATATATAAGTAGTCTCTGAAGGCATAAGAGACTCATTGTTGTTATAGCTGTCCTTAAGTGGTCTAACCTTGAATGACCCCAATTAAAATGTTTATTTTGGTCTGTTGTTGGTCTATCTGGGTAAATAAAAATGAATTTCCTGGGAAAACTCATTCAATAAAAATTGATTTGGATATTGGTGAAAGCAAACAAACAATATCTGAAGTAGGCAGAGAGTAGAGAGTGATAACCATGGGGCCTCCAAGCTGGAAGCTTCCATTCCCCTGCGCCATGCCCCACACAGCACAGAGTATCATGGTTAATGTTCTCGGCTTCCACCAGCAGAATAATTAGAAACCCTCATACTAGTCACCTGCTTCTGATGGAGACTGGCATCTTGCACAATATTTAGATACATATTTCCACCTAACTTTGGGGGTAATCAGTTAGACATACCTTACTCTGTAATCCAGGCTAGCCTCGAACTCATAATCCTGCCACGCCCTCCCAAGTGCTGGCTTTACAGGGGCACACCACCATGCCTAGCTGACTTTTTCAGCTTCGCAGTTTTTATTCATATATTATTATTATTATTATTATTGGTTTTTCGAGACAGGGTTTCTCTGTGTAGCCCTGGCTGTCTTGGAACTCACTCTGTAGACCAGGCTGGCCTCGAACTCAGAAATCCGCCTGCCTCTGCCTCCCTAGTGCTGGGATTAAAGGCGTGCGCCACCACTGCCCAGCTTTATTCATATATTATAAAATCAAACAGTGAGGGGCTAGAGAGATGGCTCCTGGTTAGGAGCACTGGCTGCCCTTCCAAGGGACCCTGGTTTAATTCCCAGTACCCAGAAGGCAGTTCACAATTATCTGTAACTCCAGATCCAATGGATCCGCCATTCTCACTCAGATGTACATGCAGGCAAAACACCAATGCACATAAAGGAAATAATTGAAAAAATATCAAACAGTGAATGTAACAGTCACACAGTTAGAAGTTTTATTTTTTCTAGTGCTCTAAGCACCAAGAAAATTCCAAGGTTTCAATAAGCTATTTGATCTTGATTTAACCTTGTGGAAAATGGTAGAGATTAATTTCTTCTTTGTATATGTAGAAAAGAGAAATGCAATTGCTTCCAGAAAGCCTCACACTGTAGTCCAAACTGGCTTCGAAGTCAAAGGCTATTAATTCCTCCTGCCCCAGCCTTTCAAGTGCAGAATTTACAGGAGCTAGCCACCTCAGATTGCAAACCTCAGACCTTTCCGAGGCTTTCCGTACTGCGGAGTTTGTAGTGCACCGCGACGGGACCTTGCGAAGTTGTCTTGTGACTGCAGAGGGTAGGAGAATACGAATAAAACCGAGAAATGCAGCCGAAGTCGTGTACACGTCAGCTGCGGTTCCTTGTCAAGTACAGGCCTAGCGGAGAGCCAAGGCCAAGCTCGAGGCCCCGCCCCGGGGCGTGTCCCCGAGGTCCCGCCCCCAGACGCCCGCAGCGGCAGCGGAGACACCGGAAGGAGCGGCGGCTGCCGAGGGGAGCGTCGGGCAGCAGTCGGGTTTTGCGGGCCGCGCTGCGGAACCGTTTTGCGGCCCTGCGGATCCGAGCGCTCAGGCTGCGAGGAGGAGCGCGGCGGGCGGCGGGCTGAGGTGAGCGCGGCGGGCGGGCGGCGGCGGGCGGGCGGCGGCGGGCTGAGAGG
>NW_021620812.1:2292861-2302218 GCF_004785775.1 Grammomys surdaster
GCGGCGGGCTGAGAGGAGCGCGGCAGGCGGGAGGGCGGGCGCGGCCGGGCTGAGGCTCGCCCTGGCGCGCGGCTCGGGCGGCTCGGTGGGCAGGGATCCGGGTCGGGGGGCGCGACCCATGCGCACCGCCCCGTTGTTCACTGCTAGGGACGGAAAAACCCAGGTGTCATCGTCCCAGCGGCGTGTCTTCGGCCGACGCAGCGTTTGGGTCGAGTCCAGTCCTAGCGTGTGTCGGTCCCAGCTTTTGTTCGGGTCACATTTCCCGGGTGTGTGTATTTTCCTTAAGCGCTCAAGCATTTTTCAAATATAAAATGCTCTTCGTTGGAAAATTCGTAATGTTGACCTGCTAAGCAACGAGATTGATTGCCTTAGGGGCTTTTTGCACTCAACCTGAAGATTGTTAAGGTTTACTTTCTCTCGGAATCAGTATTAGGCCTGCAAAATGGAGCCAGGGGCTGACATCCTGGCTGGAGCAGAGTCTAAACTGAGGATGTATTTTTTACCAAAGGTCTCTAGACTTAGTGCTTAATGTAGAATTCTAGAATTTTTTTCCCCTATTTTTTCGAGACAGTCCTATGTTTGGCCTCCGAGTCCTGATCCTCCTACCTCCACCTCCCAAGCTCCAGGGATTCCAAACGTATTGCCACCACGTCATGCCAGATATTTTTTTTTGTTTGATCTGATAATTTTTACTTTACGAAAAACCTGTTACCAAAGATACCGAGAGTTAGGGTAGACAGCTGAAGCCCAGAGCTGCCTTTGGCATGAGATAGCATTTGGAAGGAAGAGGGAGAGAAGGACTTCAAGACTAGCCTAGGCTACAGGAGCCCTCACTTCAAAGCAACAAGCAAACAAACAAAACCAAGTGGGGGGGGGAAGAGAGGGCGGGAGGGAGAGGGAGAGGGAGAGGGAGAGAACGAGACCATTCATTGCCCCTAGTGACTTCTGTGGTTGAGGGCATAGGTGTATCTATGGAAAGGTCAGGGCAAATCCGGTGATTGCAGAAGGCTGTTTGATGTTAAGATCTTATGAATGCTGGCAGTAAGTTTGCACTGGTTAATATAAATAGGGGAAAAAAATGAAAATTTTATTGAGATAATGTTAACTTTTTTCTAGTAACTTATACTATGCTTATAGTTTTGTTATTTCATTTACTTTGGCAAGATGAAAAAAACTACAAAAATATACACAAAGGATATTATATTTATGATTGCATGTTTTTTGATCTAATTCATTGTCAGTTTTCAGTTACTTTCTTTCTTAGTTCATGTAACATATGAATAAGCAAATCTTTTCACATAGTTGCAGTAAATAGATGATTTGCTGTTTTCAGGAACCTTTCACTGACAAAGTCTTATTTGATTCTTTTCCCATCCTTTGAAGAATGCCAACTAGCCTTTCCCCAAGTCAGAAAGAATTTCAAGATTGTGTAAGGATCAGCCTTTCCTCTGAAACAATATTGCCAAACCAGCCTGTGCTAAAAATTAGAATTCAGGTAGATTAAGATTGAGCCAGGTGGAGGTGTCCTGCACCCCTTTAATCCCAGCACTTGGGAGGTAGAGGCAGTCGGGTCTCTGTAAATTCCAGGCCAGCCTGGTCTACAGATAGAGTTCAGGACAGCCAAGGCTATACAGAGAAACCCTGTCTTGAAAAACAAAAACTAAACAAAACAACAACAACAAAACCAACAAAAGTAGATTGAGCTGGCCATGGTGACACAATCTAATCCCAGCACTGGATCTCTGAGTTTGAGGCCAGCCTGTTTCCACAGAGGGAGTTCCAGGACAGCTAGAGCTACACAGAGAAACCCTGTCTCAATAAATAAATAAATAAATGAAATGAAATGAAATAAAGATTATAGCATTGTGACTTACTATATAAGACAGACTAAACTGCAGTGTTTTAAAAACGTGATGTCTTTTTTGAGGCAGGCTGGCCATGAACTTGCTTGCAGCTCAGGGTGGCCTTGAATCCCTCTGCTCTTGCACCATCTCCTGCGCTGGAACTATAGTGCTTACCAACCTTCTGGCTCAAGACTGTATGCTGCAAGCAAATGACGTAAAATGCTGAATGATGTTTAAGAGAGGAAATGTGAATTATTTAAAAAATAAAGAGATAAGGGGATAGTATTGCCCGGGTTGGCCTGGAACCTCGATCTTTTTCCTATTGCAGCCTCCCCGGTGGCTGGGACTGGAGCCCGCTCCACTACCACATCTGCTGCTGCACATCTGTCCCATCAGTGTGGTTTCAAAGCTGTTAAAAGTCTACATTGGGATTTCGGGAGTGTTTTGATAGTAGAAAGCTCCAAAGAATTTGAAGTGAGTACAGTTGGTTTCTCTTTCTATAAGAAAGTTCATGGGGCTGGAGAGATGCTGAAATGGTTAAGAGGGCTTGCTGAAATCCTGAATTAGAGTCCTAGCTTAAGTACGTAGCTTGATCACGTGGTTTCCATGGATACCAGGAAACACACATACACATAAAATAATAAAAATAAATCACACATAGGACACATGAATTTTGTGCAGTATGGTTTCTGTATATGTCATGAGAACTCATATTTAAGACACAGTGTGTGTATCAAAAGAAATAGAGCATTTGAGTTACTTCCGAGGATTAGGTGGGTCGCTCATCTGCGTCTGTTGGCGGCAAGGTTCTAATAACAGAAGTGGTCTTGGGGCTGCCGCCCTGTGGGAGAGCACTGCCGCCCTGTGGGAGAGCACTTAGTATGCACGAGGTCTGGACTGTTCCCTGGGATTACAGTATGGGAAAAGGATGCATCACATTTTCTAAAAACCAACAGTTGAGTAAGGTCTTTGCTGTGAATTAAACCCAGGGCCTGTGCGTGCTAGGCCAGCACCTGCAATTCTGTAGCTGCTTATTTGCTTTTTATTCTGAAACTAGTCTCACTAAGTTATCTTGACCTCTAGAGGCAGAGGCCTCGGTTGATCTTGAACTCACTTTGTAGCCTTGAATTTTTAACTTTTTTTTTCTTTCCTTTTTTTCTTTTTGGTTATTTTGATGGAGTCTTATAAAGGCAAGGCAGAACCTTGCTCTGTAGCCTAGGCTAGCCTGGAACTTGCGATCCTCCTCTCTCCACTTCCGAATAGCTGGGATTATTGACTTGGATCACCAGTCTGGCGGACAGAGTCTTTTTGTTTGTTTTTAACAGACGCACATACGGTGAAAACCTGATGGGTATTATAAAATCCTTAGGCCTAATTCTCTTGAGAAGCCTATACTTATTTTAGGCTATATCCTTTTTTTTTTTTTTTTTTTGGAGACAACAGTCTAACTGTGTAGCCCTGGCTGGCTGTCCTAGAGCTCACTATGTAGACCAGGGGTCTGCTTGCATCTGCCTCTGGAGGTAAAGGTGTGCGTCTCTACTCTACTGGCTGGCTTCTTCCTTTTTTAATGCTTGTACTTAAAGTGCATTAAACCCTTTCCTAAAAAACTCCAACCTTGATTCATAATAAATAAATAATAGGAATAGAAAAGGCCTTTTGGAAGTTCAGTTGAGGGAGACATTTCCAATCCTTCCCCACCCTCCCCTCAGAATGATTTCCTAGGGAAGTGACAGAGACTGGAAGATTAACTTGGGTACCTTTAGGTTCAACTGAATTTTGATAGCTTAAACCTCTTTAAATGAACATGAATTGATTGTACGGACGCATTAGTGGGGTTCTGTGTGATTTCAGTATGTACATATTGGGACCAGCATCATTTCTGGCACTTGGGAGGTGGAGGCAGTCGGGTCTCTGTAAATTCCAGGCCAGCCTGGTCTACAGATAGAATTCAGGACAGCCAAGGCTACACAGAGAAACCCTGTCTTGAAAAACAAAAACTAAACAAAACAACAACAACGAAACCAACAAAAATAGATTGAGCTGGCCATGGTGACACAATCTAATCCCAGCACTGGGGACAAAGAGGCAGGTGGATCATGTGGTAACAATATGGCTGTGGATGCTATTCCAGAAACTGTGAGGACGTGGGTAGGCCATAAGGGATGAGCAAGCAAGGACTTCATGCTGTAGAGACTGTAGAGAGTGTCCCTCAGTGCAGCTGGGCTGCTGTTTTCTGTTTACCCTGTCCTTGCTGACTGTGACTGCTTCAGAAATGTTCCCTTGTTAGGGACAGGCAAGTTCCTGAAGTGCTAGGGAAGTTCAGAGAGAAGCAAGGTGTTGAGGTACCTGGAAGCTGCCAGTAAGATCCCAGGAAGGTTCAAAGGGTATTGTAGCTCCATAAAAGTGGTGTTTGCCTGTGTTGTCGTCATTCAGTAATCCTGGTGTGACTGAGAACTGAGTTGAGAACTGGTAAAAAGATACAGCGTGGCAGGAGAAGGTGAGGAGAGGGTCTCAGAGCAATGAAGTTGGAAAGCCTCTGTCACTGGCCTCCGAGTTGTTTCAGAAGAATAAAGGAATGGCAGCATGGGTCAGTGTGTAGGTGATGGTTGGTGTCTGGCCTGCGTTAACAGTCAGTTTGCTTTCGGGGCTTGTGACAACCCTGAAATAGTGAGACAGTGAAGCCCGGGGACTCATGTGAAATAAACAAGACTGAATGCTTCCAGTTGATTATGAAATCCTGAAGAAGGAACTTTTAATAGGAAGCATTATTCAGATGACCTAAAAGTTTTATTTGCTCTTTCATTCATTTTGAGACAAGGTCTCCCTGCATGGCTCAGAGTGGCCTTAAACTAACACTCTTTGACATCCACCTCCAGGGCAGGGATTACAGGTGTGTGCCAACACTCCTGTCAGTGTATTCCTTTTATGATCTTCAGTGAACAAACAGAAAGGCTCATCCATTTTCTTTAGAGTGGCTGTCATTGGAATATGGTGGTCATTGGAATATAGTGGTTGCATTTGCTTTTCTGTTTGTACCTGCCTGAATAGGTTGTTTATTTGTGGTGATATTGGGGAAGGGACCTAGGGTCTCATGTATGCTGGGAAGACCAGGACCACTGAGCTGCACTTTCTAGATTTAATGGCTGTCCTTTTTGTTTCTGTCTATGTAGCTCTTGTTGGCCTGGAACTGACTATGTAAAGCAGACTGTTATCACAATGGTGGAGTCTCCTTGCCTCTGCCTCTCGAGTGGAGTTACAGGCATGGGCTGCAGTGCTGGTCCACTGGCTGTTCTTGTCCTTGGTCTTGTTTGATATAAGACTTAAGGCTCAGATTACTTGAGGATTTTATTAGCCCTCTGTCAAATTTGTTAACCTTTTCATGTTTTCTCTCCCATATATGTTACAATTAGTTCAACTAGATAAACTAAAATTGACCATGACTTGCCACTTACTGGACAGATTTTTAAAAATTTCTTTTTATTTTTAAGATTATCATAAATTACATCATTTTCCCTTTCCTCCCACCAAACCTTCCCATATAGTCTTCCTTGATCTCTTAAATTTACGCATGCATGCCTGCCTGCCTGCCTTTTCTTGCCTTTGTTTCTCTCTCTCTCTCTCTCTCTCTCTCTCTCTCTCTCTCTCTCTCTCTCTTTCTCTTTTGAGACGAGGTTTCTCTATGTAGTCTTGGCTATCCTGGAACTCGCTCTATAGACCAGCCTGGCTTCAAACTCACAGAGATTCACCAGCTTCTGCCTCTGCAGAGATTGAAGGCGAGTGCCACCATACCTGGCTTGGGCAGGTTTTTCATTAATTGTTTTTACATGCTTGCATGCATGCATGCATACATACATATCTATTCCTAACTATAACCTGCCGAATGGATATAGTGTCACTCCTGTGTATGTTTTCAGAGCTCACCATTTGGTATTGAATAGCCAATTGATTGGCTTTTCCCTGGGGAAGATTCTTTCTCCAGCTCTCAGCATACCTTCATTGCCTGGAGTTCTTTTTGCAGTGTTGAGGCCTGTGGGCTTTCCCCAGCCCGCTTTAGGATCTGTATAGTTGTTGTCCGTATTCAGCTCCTGTTTAGGCTGAGTGCTGGTGAGAGACCACGGGCACAGTCTCTGGTGTTACGAGGAGACACAATCTCAACAGTGAACTCTGATCCTCTGGCTCGAACAATCTTCCCATCCTCTGCAGTGATCCCTGAACCTTAGGTGCTGGAGTTGTTTGTAGATATGTCCATTGGGACCTGGATTCACATCTCTGCATCTGTCTGGCTGTAGTTTTCTGTAATGGTCTCTATGGCAAAGAGATGTTTCCTTGATGATGGGTGAGGACTTCACTTTATCTGTGGGTGTAAGGAAAGCTATCTACAAGACAGTTAGGGATTAGGCTGTTTTAGTAAAGTGGTGGTTGTAGGTTCAGACCTCAATAGGTTGAGGCTTGATTCAAAGTTAAGAATGAGTTGGAGGTTTTAGGATGACTACTCCTGTGATCTACAGGTCTTCATACGGGTATGAAGGATTTGTTCTGTAGGACATTTGTATAAAGTACCTGGTGCTTAAGGAGTCCAGAGGAGGGGGTCAGATCCCCTGAATCTGGAATGAGACATAGTTTGAGTTGCCACATAGGTTCTTAGGACCAAATGCACGTCCTCTGCAAGACTACCAAGTGCCCTTAACATCTAAGCCATCTCTCTAACCCTATATCTTAAATTTGTATTGTGGCTGAGGCTGGCCCTGTTGTCCAAGCTGGCTTTCACATCCTGGGCTCAGTAATCATTCCGTCTCGGTCTCGTGTGTAGTTGCTATTAGAGGAGTATGCCAAAATGAGGAAAACTGACCCACAAACTAAAAATGTGAGTTAACAAGTTACCTTGAAAGACTGAAAGGATGGTCAAGAGTTTGTCTTTGGGGCTGTGCATGGAGATGTATGCCTTTAAACCCAGCTCTTGGTAGGCAGAAGCCTTTGGATATCTGAGTACAGGGCCAGTCTTACCTACATAGTGAATTCCATACCAGCAAAGGCAGCATGGTGAGATCCTGTCTCTAAAACCAAAACCAAAACAAAACCATCAGTGACGAAAGAATTTGTCTTTGAAAAAAGTAGCATTAAAAGAAGAGAAAAAAGTAGCATAGCAGATGGTTTTAAGTTAAGAATGCCTTATCATGAGGGACGCCCTCCGCTCCACCACTGAAGATGCTGCTCCATGAATCTAACATGTGCTTGTATCTCTGGAAAATGCTACTGTCACATGACGTACAGAATTTATAAGTGCACTGTTGTTCAATAGGGTTACATATGAAGCAACAGGTTAGCAACAGTGTTTGGCCAAGTAGAGTATGTTGCCCCAATGTAAGGATCATCACTTACCAAATGTGATAATAGATTATATCAGCAAGTGAAGCAAGAAATAAGGTGAGCTCTTAGGATCCTGAGAGGTGTTTATGAAGTGCACCAAGACCGTCTTTTACAATCTAATGCACTGGGGAGATGTCTCAGGCGTTCAGCACCTTTCCTGCTCTTCCAGAGGATGTAGGTTCGGTTCCCAGTGGTTCAGAGTGTAACTCCAGCTCTGAGAACTGACACCCCTTCTGGCCTCCATCAGCACCTGCACACACTGGTATACATTTACACACATACACAGGAAAAATAAAATAGTCCTAAGTTAGAATAGAGGGAATGACAGCACGTAAATGTCCGAAAGTATGTCTAGCAGGGACTGAGGAGTGAGGAGCTAGGACTACAGAGTGGGAGAAAGTCTGTTACAGTCACCTGTGCATCGGAAGATAATTTCTAGAGTTTATAAAAAGCCCAGAATTAAACATTCCCCCAATCATTCAGTAAACTATGGGCAAATGAACAGGCAGTTCTCGAAAGAAGAACTGCAGATGGCCAATAAATATTTGCAGGAAATGTTCAGCATGAACATGCTGAGCTACCAGGGAAATGACAGTTAAAACTGCCTTTAGATTGCTAATAGTCAGCGCCTGTCAACAACAAAACAAGGAACCATTGCTGGGAAGAATGTGGAGGTATAACTGGTGTAGCCACTGGGGCAATCAGTATGGAAGCTCTTCAATGGTAGATCAGATAGAATGTGCACCTGCTGCACTCCTGGCTCTGCACCTAGAGGAGTCTGAGTCGTGCAGGGACTTGCTCTCCGTGATTACTGAAGTCTTAGTCACACATGTCAGTATGGAACCAGCCTCGATGCCCATCAACAAATGAGTGCATAAAGAAAATGTGGCATATGTATACAATGGAGTTTTGTTCACCTATAAAAAAGGATGAAATCATGTCATTTGTAGAAAACTGGATAGAACTAGAAATCATATTAAATAAAATAAGCCAGATTCAGAAAGGCAAACACCATATTTTCTGTCTTATGTAGGTTTTATATTATATATAAAACTTGTGAAATGGGTTTCAAGTTAAAGCCACATTTACCAAATTCCTTCATTTGGTAGATGTTCTGTTATGTGCTTACACTGGGAAGATATTAATTGGATTTTAAATTGTGTAGGTTGAAAGTACCGGAGAAGGCTGAGCTGGCCTTCTTCCTCAGTCTCCTGTTTGTGTGTGACACACTTTGTTTTTAAATAATTCTTTGTTTTTTTAAAAAAATCCGAGTTCGAGGCCAGCCTGGTCTACAGAGTGAGTTCCAGGACAGCCAGGGCTACACAGAGAAACCCTGTATCGAAAAACCAAAAAAAAAAAAAAATCTTTTGTGTATAAAGAAAATTATTTTGTGGTGCAAAAAGAGGTCTTCCCTTGCTTGTTAGTGGGGTAGACATTGTTACAACCCCTTTGGAAAAGAATCTTGCAAAATCTATTTAAGAGCCAGCTCTTGCAGCCTGGGGTACCTGCTCACTGGTAGAACACTGGGTTTCAGTCTCTCTAAACACACAAACCAACCAACAAAACTCAGCTTTATAAAGTTATATTTACAAGGGTTCTTTTCTATCTGTGTGTGTACACATGGCGATCAGAGTTCAATGGTGAGTGTCTTCTGTTTTACTTATTTATTTTGTAAAGATTGCGCTGGCTGAGGTGGCATGCTGGAGACAGAGGCAGGAGAATCTATGTTTTCAAGCCAGCCTGGCTTACAAAGCAGGTTCCAACCCAGCCAGAACTGCATAATGAAACCTTGTCTCAAAACACAAACAAAAATTGATTTATTTTTGTTTTATGAGTGCATGTATATATGTGTAACATATGTATTCCTGGTTCATGGAGTGGCCAGAGGAATGTATAGGATTCCCTGAAAAATGCAGTAATTGACAGGTGTGCTTGTGGATGCTGGGAACTGAACTTGGGCCCTCTGGAAGAATAGCCAGTGTTCTTAATGTTGAGCTGTCTCTCCTGTGCTCCTGGACCCCCATTGGTTTTCTTTCTTTTTCTTTTCCTTTCTTCTTTTCTTTCTCCTTCCCTTTCTCTCTCTCTCTCTCTCTCTCTCTCTCTCTCTCTCTCTCCCTCCCTCCCTCCCTCCCTCTCTCCCTCCCCC
>NW_021620812.1:2302318-2305568 GCF_004785775.1 Grammomys surdaster
CTTTCTTTCTTACTTTTTTGTGAAGACTTCCCTTTGAGGTTTTAGAAGGCAGTACCAGAATATCTTTAAGTATTTAGTTAGAATGGGGAAGACTTTGTTCTTCATTGCTGAGGTGCTGCCATCGGAATGCTTTGTTACCTCTGTTTAGCAGTCTTTGAGATGTGGCTGGTGGCAACACACAGCCTGTCAGGCTTTGAGGATGAGTGATGTTTCCCTTCTCCAGCCTCTGGGTCTTGCTTGTTCTTGTGTCCCAGCTGTGCACTCATTAGAGCTGGGAGTGAGTTTGTACTGGCAGTCCCTGTCACCCTGCAGAGATTGGTTACTACTGTCTCTGTGCTTTTTTTTCTGGGAGACTGTATTTTGTGAACTTTAATCACCCTGAGCTTCCTGAATTGTCTGAGATGGCTCAGCTGTTGGTGTTTCACCTTTCTGTTCTGAGACCTACAAGTTCTCTCTAGGCCTGAGAGGCTGGTCAGAGTGCTATAACTCATTTTAATTTTGCTGGAGTCACTGTTCTATGTTGTATGTTGTCTGGTACCTAAAAACCATTGCTTTATATGTTTCGTTTGTTTACATTTTGAGTTACTTAAGGTGAGAGGGTAATTGAACCCAGTTCTTCCTTCTTGACTGACAGTACATGTACTTGGGTACAAAAAGGAGAGGAGAGGATGAGAAATGGGTGTAAAAGATTGCCAAGGATTTTCTTAAAAACATGAATAAGAACATCAACAAGTGTTTAAATTGAATTTCATGCCCTGAAGTCCACAGTGTGATTTGGTTAATATTTTTCAAATGTTAAAAATGACCATTTTTCAATTTGCTTATTGTATGTATGTGTATATGAGTATAGGCTCACATGTACCCACAGTGTGTGTGAGGAAGTCAAAGGATGACTGGTTTGAGTCCTGGTACTCTCTGGTTGGTAAGATGCTACTGCTGTAGACAGCGTATACCATTGAGCCATGGAATGTGGAGGTGGAAAGCTAGTACTCACATGGATGCTTCATCCTTAATGGTGTCCTTTCATAGTTCTGGAAGTTTCTGTGTGTACTGGTGAAGGAGAAACATAATCATCACTCTTACCCAGCTGTGAACTGTGCAAGCTACCATAACAGCTGTCCTGGCAAGACATGCTCACTGGTGAGCGCTGTGGGTGAACAAACTACTTTCTGACTTCATTTAAGGCTCATCCCACAAGATGAACTCATATTTGGTGCCATTACTGGGACAAATTACCTCTAGCTAGATAGGTCATGGACCCCAGGGGGAGAACCTGCCATCTGCTAATGAACACAGTATTAAACTGACTTGTAATAACTTAGTGTTACAGCCATAGATTGATATACCCCTTTTTTTGTTTGTTTGGTTTTGGTTTTGAGACAGGGATTCCAAAACTCACTCTGTAGACCAGGCAGGCCTTGAATTAAGAGTTCTGCTCCTGAGTGCTGGGATTAAAGGGTGTATCACCACCGTCAGGCTGGTTAATACATCTCTTAATCCTCATCAGAGAAGCTCTTATTTTTAGCATGCCCACAGTGTTAGAGGGATAGAGAATAAGAGAGTGCAGAGTACTCAGCCTCCAATCGGGTGTCTGTACCATACTCTCCTCCCAAGGCTCTGGGATCTTGTGGATGAGACAGTGGTGGATGATCAAAAGGAAACCCCCGGAGACCACAGAGCAGTGGCGATGACATCATGCACAGAACCCAGCACAGAGAGGGAGGTGAGCACGAAGTCCACTCCCTGCCAAAGAGCTATTGCAGCTGATAGTTGCTCTTGGAGGCTGTGTCAAGTTTGTTCTTTTGAGTGTCGTCCCAGCCTAAGTTAACCATGCTCTAGTGGAAGGACACACATACATCCAAGAATATACAGGCAGCACAAACTGCATTTGATTGGTATTAAAACAAAAGACACAAATGTTGGTGGGTAGGAAAGGAGGGGTGGATTTGGGAAGAGTTGAAAAAGGGAGAAAATATGGTCACAGATATATGAAATTCTCAAAGAACTATTAAGCCAGGTGTGGTGGAACACATTTTTAATACCAGCACTTGGAAGGCAAAGGCAGGTTGATCTTGATGATTTTGAGACCAGTGTGATCTGTATAACGAGTTCCAGGACAGCCAAAGCTAGCTGCTGAGACTCTGTCTCAAAAAAACAGTCAAAACAAGCCTGATGTAGTGGGACATCTTTATTTCCAGCACTTGGGAGGCAGAGACCAGAGGGTCTTTTATGAGTTCAGGCCAGTCTGGTCTATGCAGTGAATTCCAGGGCAGCCACACTACACAGTGAAACTTTGTCTCAGATCAGTCAGCCAGTCAGCCAGTCAGTCTGTCAGTGAGTGAAGGGTTATTTATTATACCTGCTTCCGGTGTGGCTGGACGTATTTTGCAGGGAGAGTATGTATATTCCTTGTTTTATCTTTTGGTTTAAACATTTTTAGCTTGTTAAAATTTTGTAATTAAGTTTTGGGTCACCTTTCCTGTAGGCTTTGCCTAATTTGAAAAGCCTTGAGAAAGAGAAGAAAAGAAACTGTAAGAAAATGACGACTTTTCGAACTCATTGTCCACACTTGGATTCGGTTGGTGAAATAACAAAGGAGGATTTGATACAGAAATCCCATGTAAGTTACACAGTGCCATCCCTTAAATTGGCATACTTAAATACACATTTAAGTAAATTAGTAGACTACTCTGTGTCACATTCAAAAATATATGTCCTTACAGTGAATTGTGTATGTCTGATTGCACTGACACAGCAAATGTCTCCTGTGTTTATTTTCCTAGGGCGCTTGTCAGGACTGTAAAGTCAGGGGACCAAACCTGTGGGCGTGCCTGGAGGTATGTGTGTATGTGTGTGTGTTTTCCTGAAAGTTTGCACTTGGAAATTTATACATATTAATAACAATTTTTGATATATAAAATAACTTTATATGAGTATACTTTTAAAACATAACTAATAAAAAAGTGAAAGTTCAAACTTTGGATGGATTTTAATTGAAGTACGCTTTTAGAGCCTTTAGTAAACCACTCAGGTATGTCTGTGCTTACCTTCTACTGGAGGTGAGATAACATTCAGTATTGAAATACTTAATCTTGTCTTTGTGCTTAATACCTTTTAATTATGTTATCTAACTATGCAAGTAATCCAATCATTGAATTAAAACATAGAATCCAAACTTCAGTGTAAATCTTATTTAGTGCTGTTTGTAAACAATGTGCTTGTGATAAAACACCTTCATCTTATATACTTA
>NW_021620812.1:2305578-2333504 GCF_004785775.1 Grammomys surdaster
AGAATAGGTGTTCCTATGTTGTAAACAATGTGCTTGTGATAAAACACTTTCATCTTATATACTTATTACAGAATAGGTGTTCCTATGTTGGCTGCGGGGAGTCGCAAGTGGACCACAGCACCATACACTCACAGGTATGGACAGACTTGTGGGATACATGGCAGTGGCGGGTGCTGGGGACTTGATCCAGGGCCACACTTACGCCATGCATGCACTGTATCACTGAGAACCTGAAGGGAAAGAGAATCAATACAACATTCATTCAAGTTGTGACTGGAGTTTGTGAGGTATTTGTGATCTGGTCTAGCTGTGTAGCCTGGCCTAGAATCTGGGGTCCTCCTCCCTGTGTCTTTCATATGTCACCTTACAGATGGGTGGCACCACACCAAGCTAGAATCTTTGCCGTTTAGAAAAATATATCGGATAAAATTTTGCTTATTCTCAGTGAAAGGGAGGGAACTGCTAAGAAAATCTGTATTACTATATGGTTATAACTGAGTATTGTTAAAGGTAGTCTGTATACATGTGTTCGGAGTTGTAGGTGTAGTATCCGATTATGCAGGTTGAAGTTAGTGTAGATGCTTAAGACTTTTGATTGTTTTTAAATTTTAATTTAAAAAATTTGTTTTTAAATTTGTGTGTAAGAGGCATATGTGTACCACAGCATGCCCATGTGGAGGTCAGAGGACAATTTTGGGGAGTTGGTTCTGTCCTTGTACTGTGGGTAGTAGGTTTGAACGCGGGTTGTCAAACTTGAACCAAGTGCCTTTTCCTGCTGAGCCATCCTGCTGGCCCACGTTGGCTGCTTGGCTGACTTATTGTATTCCAACTCAGTCCTGTTCCTGCTGTTGGAGTCACTCTGACATGTGCTGGTCTACATTGCTCCACTTGTTGTTTTTTGTTGTTGTTGTTTTTTTGTTTTTTGTTTTTGGTTTTTTTTTTTTGTTGTTGTTGTTTGAGACAGGGTTCCTCTGTGTAGCCCTGGCTGTCCTGGAACTCACTCTGTAGACCAGGCTGGCCTCGAACTCAGAAATCCGCCTGCCTCTGCCTCCCAAGTGCTGGGATTAAAGGCGTGCGCCACCACTGCCCGGGCTATATTGCTCCACTTGTATGGTGCTTCCCACGTCAGTCTGACATGGATCTTGAAAAGTGTTATGTAGACCTAAATGATATATTTCCTAATGAATGATATTTTAAGGTACCCACTAGTCTCAGCCAAGTTTCCTGTGAGAATTAAGCCCAAATCTTTGAAGCCCTAAGGCAGCATTGTACACAGTTACTCCCTGTACGTCTGAAGTGGTACTTTCTATGGCCATCCTTCAGAAAACTAAGCAACTGGTCAGCCATAGCTTGTGTGTTCTGCAGGGCTCAGCCCTTGTGCAGAAGGCTATCAATCTATCTGAGAGCTTATTTTGTTTATTGCTGCTTGAGTTATATTTTGCTTCAATTTAAATAATGTATGTTCTTTTGCAGTTCTGTTTTCGTAGAGTTAAATACCCTGAAAAAAAGTCTCCTATGGTGCAGTCTGGGCTTGGATTTTCTATATAGTAGAGGGTGATCTTGAATACATGATCCATGGGCCTGCTAGGATTACAGGAACACCAGGGTCCTAGTTTCCTGACTGTCGTCTTGTATTCTAGTTTGCTAACTGCAGAGCTGAGGAACCTTATACTGCTGTAGTTATCGTTGTCCTGTGAATGAGGGGACAGGCACTGGGATAACTTGTAGACTGAGTTAGGTGGTGTTACTATACAAGGTTTTATAGTTCATCTAAAGAACTTTCGATGTGTTCATGTGTGCTCCACAGCAGCTCTTCTGAGTAAATGACTGTTTGTCAGAGGCTGCAGTTTCTTATGAGGTCCTCTGCAGAAATGTTTTCATGACTCTCTAATGGCAGCTCCCTTTTCCTCCTGTGAAACTCTGTAGGAGACAAAGCATTATCTAACTGTGAACCTCACCACTCTTCGAGTATGGTGTTATGCTTGCAGCAAAGAAGTATTTTTGGATAGAAAATTAGGAACTCCTCCTTCATTACCTCATGTAAGACAGCCTCAACAAACACAAGAAAGCAGTGTCCAGGTAATATTATTTAGATTATAAATGTCCAGGAAATAATTACTGTACGTGTACCTTAGAGAGCTTACCTAAGTGCTCAGATGCAGTGCTTGAGTCTTGCCTTGTCTTACCTAGCACAGAGGGAACGGGAGGCAAGTGTGGGGTTGAAGGTGGAAAACACCTGGGCCTTGTCAGAGCTCTTGAAGGAAAGGCTGGAAGGGACCAATGGCATAAATTCTTTATGCCATTATTTCTATCCTTACTGTTGTTACATGTCATACCAGGTACAGAGATTTCCCTTAACTCATCTTCTGGGTGAAACATTATCTACCTGTTCAGAGTGCCAATGTTCAGTTCCTTTAAAAAAAAGATAATTGTAAAAATTAGCTTACAACATAGTAGGTTTCTGTAGGCTTTTTGTTAATAGTCTTTCTGTAAATCTAAGTTTAGACAGGTGGCAGGACTTCCATGGTCTTTGTGAATATAGCCCCTTTCCCATTCTCTCTCCTCAGCACCCTGTTTACCCTGAGAACCACTAGACATCCTAAAACTCACCATCAGTGTTACCCTATCCCTTTGGATCAGGAGACTTAAATAGGTTTGCAAAGATGGCTGATTCTCATTTACAGCAGCCTTTGGTTGTGTGTGCATGTATAAAACAGTAGCTATTCATGTAGAGGGAGCCTGCAGATGGGCTTATCTGTGACCCGCTTGTTGCTATAGAAGTTAGAGACTGTGAAAGACGAGGCATGTCACTAATTTAGATAAAGCTAGTTCTTCAGGTTAAATGCAGTATTTTTTTTTTTTTTTTTTTTGGGGGGGAAAGTTTTTTGGGGACTGGAAAGGTGGCTAAGGGTAAGAGTACATACTGCTCTTGCAGAGGACCTGAGTTTGGTTCCCAGCACCTATACTGGGCGAGTGAGTCAGCACTACTGATGGTTCCCGTCTGGGACCTGCTGCCTTGGCCTTCTGCAGCTGTGCACATCTGAACTCTCACATAGATCCACACAGCCAACAGTAAAGCACACTTTCTACAAAACATAAATGTAAATTCTGTAATAATTGCTAATGGCATAAATTCTTTATGCCATTATTTCTATCTTTACTGTTGTTACATTTTAGTTTTTAATTTTTAAAATTTTGTGAGTGTGGGTATGTGCGTGTGTAAGTGCAGGTGCCTTGGGAATCCAGGAGAGGCCTCAGACCCATGTGAGCCAGGGCAGGCAGCAGTTTAGAACCCTCTGATGTGGGGGCTGGAATAGAATTGGGGTCCTCTCATGCTCTTAGTTCTAAGCCAGCTTTCTAGCCCTGCTGTCACAGTTGTTTTCTGAGCAGAGTTTCATGTAGCTCAGGCTGCCCTCTAAACTTTTTACCAGTCAGGACTGGCCTTGAGCTGATCATTTTGCCTGTGCCTCCTAAGTGCTGGGGTTACAAGCATGTGCCACTGTGCTGGCCAGTTTCTGTTATTACGGTAATATCTTTCAATAGTTGTGTGGTGTAAATGTTATATAAGTTAAAATTAAAGTATGTTTTGGTAGTATAAGGATTTATTCAAGTTTGTTATTTTTTTATTATTAAGGATTTTAAAATACCCAGTAATACAGCATTGAAAACTCCTCTGGTTGCTGTATTTGAAGATCTGGACATAGAAGTGGAAGAGGAGGATGAGCTGAAGGCCAGAGGTAAAGCCCTTCTGTCAGCACTCCTTTGTGTGCTACTGCTTGTCTCACTAGGAAGCTGCATGGTGAGAAGTTCAAAATGCAAAGCTTTATTAGTAGAGATTAGAGATAATAATTACAAACAGAACTGAGAAATTTGACCTTGTGGACCAGTGTTTGCAGGTAATGCAAACTTGATTTGTCTGGTGTCAGTTTGTTACAACTGGACTCCGTTTTGTCTTTTGGGAGCCTTTAGCTGTCGACCTATTTTTGAGTTCTCACCTGCCAGTGAAGGGTTGCTAGAGTGATGTGAAGTTGCTACCTGGGCAGACTGTATGCCTGTGACCTGGCACTCAGGAGGCTGAGGTCAGAGGTTAGCTTATGCTGCTCTTATGTTACCCTCATCTACAAAAGGAAAAAGAAAAAAACAAAAACAAAAAGAAATGAAAAGAAAAAAGGAAGACAAGAATTTTCAAGGGGGCAGCATTATTTGGAAAAAGAATCACGTGGTTCCAGGGGGTCCTCTTGCCCTGTTCACTCAAAACTTTAAGCTCCTATATTGGGAGACAGTGGATCAGGATTTCTCATGTTTTTAAGGCTCATAGTATTCAGTGTAGACACTGAGTGTTCTGCTCGTTCTTGGAACACAGGAATTGTGTGCATATTAGACAAGCGCCCTTCTACTGAGCTACATCATTAGCCCTAAGATTTCTTAAATGTATTTTTTAGGTTATTTTGTTGTTTCCTTTGAAACAGAATTTCTCTATTACATACTTACAGCTGTCCTGGAACTTGCTATGTAGACCAGATTGATCTGAAACTCACAGAGGTCTACTTGCCTCTGCTTCCTGAGTGCTGGGGTTAAAAGTGTGCACCACCACACCTGGCTTACAATTCTAATTTTGAAATGTTTGTCATTATTTCTTTTTTGTTGTATTAGGAGTTGATGTCAGTCTCTGTTTTCTCTCTTAATGAGAAAAATAGAGTGCCAACTGACAGATGAGGTAAATGCAGCCTTTGGGGGCAGGCACTGTGCTCCACACCCAGCACAGACTTCAGGCTGACTTCCTATTGGGCTTTGAGCGGAATGAGAAGTGTAATTTTATTTTTTTTTTTTTTTTTTTTTTTTTTTTTGGTTTTTCGAGACAGGGTTTCTCTGAGTAGCCCTGGCTGTCCTGGAACTCACTCTGTAGACCAGGCTAGCCTCGAACTCTCGAACTCAGAAATCCGCCTGCCTCTGCCTCCCAAGTGCTGGGATTAAAGGCGTGCGCCACCACCGCCCGGCCAATAATTTTATTTTTTTAAAGATTTATTTATTTTATTTATGTGAGTACTGCTGTAGCTGTCTTCAGACACACCAGAAGAGGGCATCTGATCCTATTACAGATGGTTGTGAGCCACCATGTGGTTGTTGGGAATTGAACTCAGGACCTCTGGTAGAGCAGGCAGTGCTCTTAACCACTGAGTCATCTCTCCAGCCTGAGAATTGTAATCTTAAATCGGATTATTTAAAATATATTCTTAAACTGGTAGTATCTCATTTAATCCACTCTCAGGAGGCACAGGCAGGCAGATCTCTATGAGCTTACGGTGAGCTGGGCTACAGAGTGAGTTCCAGGACAGTCAGTGGTTCATAATGAGACCCTGGTCATTGTGCCCCACCCCCTATGTATTCTTTATTACATAACAGTAGAAAAGGTTATTTTTTTTTAAAGTTCAGATTTTTTAGGCTAAGTTAACAAATCCTTGAATTTATCTAAACCTTAAGAATTTGGAGACTGAGAGATTTCCAACAGTGTGGCCTCTGAGTTGTTGAGGCTGCTGCCCTGTGTCCCCATGTTTCTTATTTTTAATGTAATGTGTGTGAATGTGTGTGTGTCCGCCACTAGGCATTGAATTCAGGGCTCTGTGCACAGTAGACATATGCTCTGCTAGTGAACTATCAGTCCATTTCTATAACGTTTGAAATTGTTCTTAATAAACACCAAGAAGATTGAGTCATTCATGTTTTATTGAATGATGACTTAATATTTCTTTTTCACAGGCCTGACAGGTTTGAAAAATATTGGAAATACTTGTTATATGAATGCAGCTCTGCAGGCTCTTTCTAACTGGTAAGTAGTGAAACCAATACAGGTTTTCTTTTCTTTCTTCTCTCTTCTTCCTCTTTCCCTCCCTCTTTTCCTGCCTCTTTCCCTTCTTCCTTCCTTCCCTTCCTCCTTCCCTCCCTGTTTCTCTCTCTCTCTCTCTGGCTGTCCTTGAATTTGCTTTGAGAACCATATTGGTCTTGAATGCAGAGATCCAACAGGCTATGCCTTCCAAGTACTGGAACTAAGCATGTGCTCCACCACACTGCAGTCTAGTACAGGTTAGCTTGGCTAGCCTGTGCTCCACCACACTGCAGTCTAGTACAGGTTAGCTTGGCTAGCCTGTTGCTATGGTAGGTGACTAACTCCCGGAGCAGAGAGCCAAGAGGCTGGGTGAAGACGTCTCTTGTCCCAGGGGGATTGCTGTGTATGCATCCAAGTTTATTGTTTGGTTTTTCTCTTGACAGTGTCTTATTTTCACCCAGGCTATACTGGTATGTAGCTGAGGATGACCTTGAAAATCTGATCCTTATGCTACTTCGTCTCAAGTACTGGGACTACAAGCATCTATAACATGCCCAGTTAATGCCTGTAGTTTTCTAAGACTAGGATCCTGGCTTAGGCTTCTAGTAGTATGTCCTTGGGCAAAGTATTTGTTTTTGGGTTTGCAGTGCTGGGCCTCAAACTTAGACCCTTAAGCACACTGCTCTACGGAACAGTATTTATGTACAGAAAACAAATTTATCAAATTCTAGGATCATTTTTAGGTGAAAAATTGTATGAAAGTGTATTTCTACTGGTAGAACCCCTTGAATAGAGCTTTTATTAGCCCCCCCATTTGCAGCGTATAAATAGGGTGATTATTACCTTGTCAGAGCGTGACTTGTCAGAGCGTGACTTGTCAGAGCGTGACCTGAGTTTGTAAGCAGCTTCGGAAAGAGTTTAACACTGAGAACCAACCTGGAAGAAAATCTGTGTGGCAGACATAGTAATTGTGGGGTAACTAGATAGGGCCACGTCAGTCCACATGAAAACTGAGGTCTCAGGTGTGGTAAGAGACCACTGAAGTCCTTTTATAGCAGGGGAGTGAAGTAAGCAGTCTTGCAGCCCTGGTTGCCATGTGGACAGTGGGTTGTAGGAAAAAGTGTAATTTGGAAAACCAGAAGATGTGTAATAATCTAAGTAAGAAAGAATAGTGCCTTGCACAATCTTGGAGTGGGTGGATCTGGAGATTTTTTTTTTTTTTACAATAGATGGTTGCTAGGATATGGTTGGAGTACTGGGAAAGGGAGGAGTTTAATAATAAGAGTCATATGATGAGGGAACTATTTGGAAGGGCAGCAGGGTCTCTTAATTGCTGAGTCTTATTGTTTCTGTCTTTTTTCCATGGATACCTAATGTTGGTAATAAGAATGTAGAAGATTATTGGAAGATCAGGGTCACTTGAAAGTAAAATTTTGAGTGTGTTAGATTCAGTTTAATCATTTGCTAAGAATTCCGTTGATACAAGGTGGCTGAAGGCTCTCCTGAATGTGGCCACCACTGGTGTATCTGTAGAATTTAAGATGACCCAAGAAAGAGTGTATTTAAAAGAGAAGTCCGAGAATCAGAGTCCTGGGGTGCCTCTGAACAGAGAGAATATAAGGGAGGAAACAGGCTGCATGAGGAGGGCAGAAGCAATGCACACTGACTGAGTTCTGTACTCAGTGTATGCAGGAAGAGGCTGAGGCAGAGTGCTCATGAGCTGAGGCCAGCCTCGGCTGCATAGCAGTCCTTCCTCCCCTTCTGCCCTTTTTTTCTCTCTTTACCCTGATTAGTTCTTTTCTGCCTTTTTCTACACCTCCTTCCTTCCTTGTTTACTTCAGATAGGTCTCTCTGTGTAGCCCAGGCTAGCCTTGAACTCAGGGTGTTTCTCCTGGCCCTGTCTGCTAAATGCTGAAATTACAGGTATGTGCCGCCCTGCACAATTGCAAGACTCTTCATTAACAACAACAACAACAACAACAACAAATTTAGAAAGAGATTGGGTCAAGGTTCAAGCCTCTTATCCCAGCACTCAGAAACAGAAACAGGGGACCCTGATTTGGCGGGTCCAACAATGATTTGTTAAACTTACTAGTGATATAAAGGATTGACTGTCAGACCAAAAAGGGCAAAGACCTAATGGAGAGGTTAATGTGTGCTGTCAGTCATTGTACAACTAGAAAGCAATGAGAATTCAGCTTTGATTCTACTCTGACACTGCTCTCTTTTTTTTAAATTAGCCCACCTTTGACACAGTTCTTTCTTGATTGTGGAGGACTGGCTAGAACAGATAAGAAACCAGCAATCTGTAAAAGTTATCTCAAACTAATGACAGAATTGTGGCATAAGAGCAGGTATGTACTTAATATAATTATGTTTAAAAATCAGTACTATAAGTATGGAAAGAAAGCACTGTTAGGAGGGTTGAAAAAAGGTGGGAAAGAGATTTGAGTTAGGTCTTTGAAGGGCAATGCAGATGAGGGGGCGGAGGCCATTGTCAGTGTCAGCTAGTTACATGAAGCGCCTCTTGTTCCTGAGCTGCAGTACAGCAGAGCCCTCCCAGACAAGGAGAGTAAGCCTAGCCAGCGGCCTGGGCCCCGTGTCTTAGCATACTGGTAATTATTTGCATACTGGGTTATTTGCTTTACAACTGTTTATGAAGTTGCATTTTTGAGAAATATTGTGCAGCATGAGAGTAATAAAATTTTTTAAAAAGTTAAAACTACAAAAATATCTGTTTAAAACTGTTTCCTTTTCAGGCCAGGATCTGTTGTGCCTGCTAATCTGTTCCAAGGAATTAAAACTGTAAATCCAACTTTTCGAGGTTATTCTCAGCAGGTTAGTTATTCCTATAAAAAATCCTTAAAATGTATTTACTTTGTTTAGATGAGTGTGTTTGCCTGTGTTTATGTATGTGTACCATGTGTGCCTAGTGCCTGTTGAGGTCAGAAGACGGCGTCAGATTTCCTGGAACTGGAGTTACTGATGACCGTGAGCCATGCCATACAGGTGCTGGGAACTGAACTTGATCATTTGTCATAACAAGTGCTCTGACCTGCGGAGCCGTCTATCCAGTCTCCACTGTCATCATCTTTAATAAGTAGAAAATGTTGTTATACTTTTTTATTTCCCAATTTTCCTTTGTGATCATTGCACCTTTGTGTCTTTGATGTTTGGATTTTTAAGACAGGGTGTCTTGTAGCCCTGGCTGGTCTTGACCTCTCTATGTGGCTGAAGACAGCCTTAAGTTTCTGATCCTCCTTCCTCTGCCTCTCTCATGTGCTGGGTGTACAGAGGTGACCCCACCACCCCTGACTGTGTGTTTACTTTTGCATTTCTCTGGATCCAGTGAGTGAAGCAGTGTTTGTTTGATGTCAAGCAAGTGCTCTCCCATTGTCACGGAGCCTTCTGACTTGTGTGTGCTCTCCCACTGTCATGGAGCAGCTTCAGTTACTTAGTTCCTATAGTCCCTTGAGAATTATAGCTGGTCCTCACACAGTTCTCTTTCCTCAAACCATTACTTATTTCCTAGTAACTTTTTCCATATGAAGTTCTGGATCTCCAGACATTATAATTTAGAGCTGTGGATTGGACCTCAGAAATTTGTATTTTTAAATTTTTTTTTGTTTCACATTATTTGTGTGTCTGAGGAGTGGCAGTATCATACCACACTGCATGTGTACAGGCCAGAGAGACCTCTGTGAAATGGGCTCTCTCTCCATCAGGTCAGAGACACCTCTGAAATGGGCTGTCTCTCTCCATCAGGTTCAAGAGATTGAACTCAGGTCATCAGGCTTGCATGGTAATCACGTTTACTGAGCCATCTTTGCAGCTCAGGAATTTACATTATATTAATACATTATATTATTACCAAATAAGTTCTTGTGGGTCTATTGACAATTGTTCTTTGTGATACAGTTCATGGACGGCAAAGGGTCTAACTTAAACCCAATTTCCCTAGTAACTTATTTTAGGGTATATTTACAAATTCTGATTATCACATGAGGAAAATCTTTATTTTTGGTTCCATCCAGTTTCATTACAGAGCACGGTTTTGTTTGCTTTTAGAATATATTGTTCTAGCTCTGCTGCAGTATGGGCTATAGGCCTATTTAGTGTGGTACTGTACACAAATCCTTCATTCATCCCTCGTAGGTTCCTACAAGCATTTGCTTTAGACTGGTAATGTGGTTTTGTTGATGCTAGGATGCCCAGGAATTCCTTCGCTGTTTAATGGATCTGCTTCATGAAGAGTTAAAAGAGCAGGTCATGGAAATAGAGGAAGAGCCTCAAACACTGACTTCTGAGGAGACGGTGGAAGAAGAGAAGAGCCAGTCAGATGTGGATTTTCAGTCGTGCGAGTCCTGTAGTAGCAGTGAGAAGGCAGAGAATGAGAGTGGCTGCAAAGGCTGTCCTGAGGACAGCAATGAGACCACCATGCTGATTCAGGACGACGATGACCTAGAGATGGCCAAGGACTGGCAGAAAGAGAAGATGTGCAACAAGATCAACAAAACAAACTCTGATGCAGAACGGGATAAAGACAGAGACACGGCGTGTGAGACAGCTGACCTAAACAGCCAGGAGACCGTCAAGGTGCAAATACACGGCAGAGCCTCAGGTGACAATTAATAATCAGACTGTGCTATGCTAGTGTGTGTTGTGTGCAAACAGTGGGCATTTATCTGTCACTTTTGGAACAAGTCGTCTATTTATTAATTGTTCATTTATTTATTTGTTTATTTACTTACTAGGCAGGATCTCAATGTTTGCCCCTGGCTGGCCTGGAGTGTACTATGTAGACCAGGCTATCCTCAAACACATCTGCCTGCCTTTGCCTCTTGCATGCTGGGATTAAAAAGGTATATGCTACTATACCTGGTTTTGGGATTTTTAAATTATACAGACTTGCAGTTTAATACTATCTGCTTGAAATGTTAAGTGAAAATCATAAAATTATGAAACTAAAAGTAAGATAATTTTGTTGATCATTTACTTAGGAATTCATTTTTCTATTTTTTAAATTTTATTTTGGTATGGAAGAGCTTATCAGGATTCCTTTATGGTTACATAGTAGTCTAGAAAATTAGTCTCTTTGGGATTTCCCATTTTATTTCAAGCAAATTCTGTTGAGATCTGAGAAAAAGAAACACAACCCATGATTTCTTATCATGCATGTTACTACATTCCAATGGTTTGCACTGTAGACATAGCTAATGTGTACATGAACTTTGTTAAGGTACATTACATTGGACAGTATTCCTTTTGAGAAGGGAAAATATCCAAATGAAAGACATGAGTTGGATTGTTTTACATATCATATTTATTTCTTTAGGAGTTAACTTACTTTGATGTGCTACTGACTACACTAAATTCAGTAAAATTAGATGATTAGAAAGTCAGATCATGTGTCTCTGTGGCCAAGCAATGACAGGAAGTTTGTCTTTGGGACTATTGAAGAGAACACTGACAGTTGAAGTGTCTGAGGGCATCGCAGTTCTTCCGTGAACAGTATTCCCTTAGGTCAGGCAGACGGGAAGCTTACTGTGCAGACTGCCTCGTGCCTGCCAGGGACATAAAACCAGGCCTGCTTAGGCTCCATAGATGCACCAGCGAGTACCTGAATGAATGTCAGTTCTCATAGCTAGACTTCCTTGTCAGAAGCCAAGGGAAGCATGATTCAGAGACAAACTGGCCCTTTATAACTTGCTTGTGGGGTTTGTTCTTAACATATAGTAACCAGATAATGAAGTAGAGTAGGGCTGAGAGTTTTGTGTTTTAAATCTTGGGTGAAAAAATATGGCTAAGACCATGTAGTGCACAAAACCTAAAATCCTTACTGTCTGCCACCAGGAAAGGAAGTACTAGCCAGCCCTGGAACCTCCAGCTGCTCCCTTTGGAAAGTGAACGAAGGCACCAGGGCTTTGCTGTTTTCTTTACTCATGCTTGATTGTTTTTTTTTTTTTTTCTGTTTTGTTTTATTTAAATTGATATTTATTATTTGTGTATGAGTGTTTTGACTTTATGTATGTATATACATTGCATTTGTGCCTGGAATCTTTATGTTAATTAACATTATTGAGCATGTGGTATATAACTTAGTAGTTTCATTTATAATTTTAATTGAAGCTAATAATAAAAATTTAAATATTACAGAATATATCACTGATGTCCATTTGAATGACCTATCTACACCACAGATCCTTCCATCAAATGAAAGTGTTAATCCACGTTTATCAGCAAGCCCTCCTAAATCAGGCAGTCTGTGGCCAGGACTGACTCCGCCGCACAAGAAAGGTAAAAGTCCTATAACTCAGTTCCTCCACTCTCACGTGGTTAGCTAGTTTGAGCGCTGGCTGACGGTGATGCTGATGAGGTGGGAGGGAGGAGTGTGTGTTCTCACACAGTTGACAGAACTGTGCAACCATGATTAGGAGGCTTTGTTTGTGGTTCTGTACTTTAAACTTTAGGTTTTTATAGTTCAAAATAACATTTTGGTGTATGAGTAGCTCACCTGCATGCATGTATGTATGCATGTATGCATGCATGTATGTATGCATGTATGTACATCCCATGTGTTCCTGGGGCCACAGAGGTTAAAAGAGGACATGCAATTCCTGGAACTGAAACCTGGTTGTGAATCATTATCTGGCTACTGGGAACCAAACCTATAGCAGCAGCAAGTATACCTAACTGCTGAACCTTCCCAGTCCTGTGAGTTCACCTTTGAAAAGTGGTGTGCCCTTTAGCCCGTTCTGTCCTACAGCAGTCCCATTATCAGATTGTCATCCTGCCCCTCAGACCTGCCACACGGATTCTGTTCCCCGTGTGCCCCTAAGGGCTGTGACTCCTGACGGCTCCCCTTTCTCCAGAGTGCCCTGTAAATGATGCCACACAGTACACACGCTAAGAAGCAGCCCTTTTCCCATGTAGCATGATTAGTTCAGAACTGGCTGCATTGTTGTATGTCTGGTTACTTTCTTTCTTTTCCTTATCAAGTTACAGTTCATTTGTGTCACCAAACCACTGTTTATTCACTCATCAAGGGATTTTTTTGAATTGTGTTCAGTTTTTGGCAGTTACAAGTAATCCTGCTACAAACATTTATGCACAGTTTTTTTGTGTGATGTTAAGTTTTTCTTGGATCAGAGAGAAGTATTAGAATTGTATTTCCTGTGTTTTTAAGATAATTTCTTTATTTTTAATTTCATGTGCATTGTTGCTTTGCCTTCATGTATGTATGTATGTATGTATGTATGTATGTATGTATGTATGAATGAGAGTGTTGGAACTCGAATAACAGACAGTTGTAAGCTACCATGTGGGTGCTGGGAATTGAACCTAGGTCCTCTGGAAGAGCAGCCAGTGCTCTTAACCACTGAGCCATCTCTCCAGCCCCTGTTTCTTGGATTTTATGCTCATTATGTTCATTTATGTTCAGCACTGTACAAAGCTGCCTGTCTTTCAGGGTGTCTGTATCATTCTGCATAGCCACCAGCTTTGTATCAAAATGCTAGCATTATAAAATATAAAACTATAAAACTTAGAGAGGACCCCATGTGGTAGTGCATGCCTTTAATCCCAGTATTCATAGGAAGGTTGCCCTGTGTGGAGTTCAGTCCAAGGGCAGTGTGGTCTAAGTAGGGGATTATAGGCCAGTCAGACTTGCATAGTGAGAGCCTGTCTCAAACAGTGAGCAAAGAAGCTGCTGGAGGCCTTAAAGGCTTTCTTACAGTGGAGAGCAGCGCTTGCTGTATACAGAGATGAAGGCATGGGCAGAGAGGTGCGTCAGGGACAGCAGCGCTTGCTGTGTAAGCTGGACAGCCCTAGTTTGATCCCTAGAACTCACAACAAAAGTAAAAGGAAAGAACTAACCTCACCAAGTTGTCGTCTACCTTCTGTGCTTCATGTGCATTCACTCCTAAAGACACCATTTGTAAAAGAACCA
Source organism: Grammomys surdaster (assembly GCF_004785775.1). NCBI lineage: Eukaryota > Metazoa > Chordata > Mammalia > Rodentia > Muridae > Grammomys > Grammomys surdaster. The sequence continues at coordinate 2,319,351 of NW_021620812.1, forward strand.
ATGAGTCTTGGCAAAGGGCTTTGTTAAGATTGAAGAAAGGGGTAAGATTGTATTTGTAGGTGGGCAAACCAGAGGAGTATATACAATGCTCCTCGCTAGCAACAGGTGCAGTCAGAACGTTGTTCCAAAGGATAATGTGCAGCTGGGCCTCCTGCTGTCCTCATGGCTTTACCCTGCCTCCCCCAGCTGCATCTTCTTCCTTTGGCTTGTGGGCCATAAATATCCCAGTGATGGGGCCGGGGCCAACTCCTCCTTTTGCACATGGAGCAAATGACTAGGGTATTGTGTCCTTACTATTATTATTAATTCATTTCAGAATCATACATAATTTAAAGTTAGCTGAAGCCTTATTTGATTTTTGGTTGGCTTCTTTATCTGTTTAATGATTTTTTTTCTTGGTTTTGCTTTTTTAAGATAAGCTTCTCTGTGTAACCTCGGGTGTCCTGGAACTCACTAAGCTGACCTCAAACTCAGAGCTGCACTTACATCTGTCTCACAAGTGTTAGGATTCAAGGCATGCACCACCACCCAGCACTGATTTTTTCTTTAAGATTTTTGTTTTTACTTTTATTCATGTATAAGTGTGTTTCTATGTGTATGTGCTGCATATGTTTGGGTGTCCATGGAAGCCAGGAGAAGATCCTTTGATGCTAGAGGTACAGGCAGTTGTGAGATGCCTTATGTAGGTGTTAGGAATGAAAACTTGGTTCTCTGGAAGAGCAGCAAGTCAGCCATCTCTCTAGCCCTAAAGTAATAATCTTGAGTGGTATTTTGAATTCTTCTATAGTACAGTAATTATTTTTTATGTTTATTGACTTATGTGTGTTTGAGTACATATGTGTAGGTGCACATGCCATGGCATACTTGTAGAGGTCAAGAGAGAACTTGTTGGTTTTCTCCCTCCATTATGTGGGTCTTCGGAATCAAACACAAGTCTGAGATTGGACAGAAAGTGGTTCTACTTGCTGAGAATCTTGTAGGCTGAGTATAGCATGGCTCAGTGGGTATGACTGTGCAGAGTTCAGTGCCTAGCATTTATATAGGGTAGCTTTAAACTGCTCCTGACTCCAGCTTCAGGGAATCCAATACCCTCTTCTGGCTTCCATGGGCACCCAGATGTACATGCAGCAGACACATACACACACACACACACACACACACACACACACACACACACACACACATCTACCTATATATAGTAATAGATAACTACAATTTAAAAGGAAAATATTCTAGGGAAAGCCAGGCATGGTACCATTTTTCTAATCTAGTATCAGGATGAGATGGAGGGAAGAAAATCGGGAATTCAAGAGTCAGTCTCAGAGTCATTGTGAACTTGAGGCCAGTCTGAACTACATGAGATCCTGTCTCAAAAAACAAAATCCCAAAACAATTCAAAAATATTTTACAGAAAAATATTCACAGAACTAACTTGATTCTTTTTAATGTTCTGTCTTTTAACCCTAGCTCAGTCTGCATCTCCAAAGAGGAAAAAGCAACATAAGAAATACAGAAGTGTCATTTCTGACATATTTGATGGAACAATCATTAGTTCAGTACAGTGTCTGACGTGTGATAGGGTGAGTATGGGGAACCGTAACACAGTACTTTTCTGTCAAATGTTACTTTTAAAAGCCTGAAGGTAGGAAGCATTAAGTAGCTGCTTGCTGTTGCGGAGCACGCATGCATTTCTTTTGTATCATTATCTGGTGAGTTTAGATGTAGAGTAAAAGTACCACCCACACCCTCCGTGAGGGACCATGGGCTCTTTGTTTTGGTTACATGGGAAGGTGAGCAGTTGCTTGACAACAAGAATTGTTAACGGTGCTTATTCTCTCAAGGCTGATGAAATTAGGTATGCCCAGAAACTTCCATTCAAAAGCAAAAGGAAGTGAGTGTATTCTTATATTTGCCTTTGCAGGTAGCTTGTAATGATATAGGTGCTTCAATAATAATGCCAAATTCATAAACAAGGACTTCTCTCAAACATAAATTATCATGAGGGTCTGACTAACACCCAATCCTTAAGGATTTCTTCATTTTTTCATTTTAGTGAGATACATAATGAATATGCTTAATGAATGAGAACTAATGTCTCAGAAACGAGAGTCAATTGTATTAAAATTGATTGTATCAATTGTAACATCTTAATTAAAATGTTAAGTCAAATGTAAGGCATTCAGTAGGGTCATTTTCACATAGATGGTGTATTACCCAGAATGTTTTGCCTGTAGTATGTGTATAGTGCTGCAGTTAAGGACAGACTGCATGTGACTGTCATGTAAGATTCTATTAGCAAGGGTATTGTAATCTTCTTACTGTGGTGTTTACTTCATGATCGCCTGAAGCAGTGTATCTCCCATGATGCATCCTTGTTGTTAAGTGCTGGTTGATACCAGATTTGTTTTTCTCCACACCCCTTCTTAAACAGCCTGAAGTTTCATGTACTTTGGAGGCTGAGGGCAGAGAATACTTGGGAACAGTTTGGATGATATAGCATATAATAAGGTCCAGTCCCCTCCAACTCCCCCCAGAAGAGTGTGGATGTCAATCTCCTGTTGCCAGGTGGCTGGATTTGTTGTGCTTCTTAACACTGTAACATCTCTGAGCCATAGACATACTAATGGCCTGTATGAAGATTATATTTGGAACAGTACCTGGTACAAAGCAAACCAGGCTCATTTCTATTTGTAGTATTCTAAAAGCTGTTTGTTGTTTATATTTGCTTACTATAATAATTTGCTTTCATCTTTGGAAGAAATCTTATCTTGTAAATAATTGTACTGGATTCTTTCCATCCTGTTAAAACCAAACACTTGCAGGTGTCTGTAACCCTCGAGACCTTTCAGGATCTGTCCTTGCCGATTCCTGGCAAGGAAGACCTGGCTAAGCTGCACTCCTCCAGTCACCCAACTATAGTCAAAGCAGGCTCGTGTGGTGAAGCGTATGCTCCACAGGGCTGGATAGCTTTCTTCATGGAGTATGTGAAGAGGTACGTGTTTATTTTCTTTGCTTGGATTGATTGCAGTTGATGCTGCTGCTTCTGCTGTACTAGCAGAACACTTCCTTTTTCTTCTGTCAATGATGTTTCAGGTTTGTTGTCTCATGTGTCCCTAGCTGGTTTTGGGGTCCAGTAGTAACCTTGCAAGATTGTCTTGCTGCCTTCTTCGCCAGAGATGAACTTAAAGGTAAGAAACATGATAGTATTTATGACTAGCTCTTGTAGGTGAATGTAGCGCTCCATTTTTGGGCAGTTAAATAGTGATTGTTTACATTTGCATTTGCATGGTGGAGGCGTCTTCAATGGCAGTTGAAATAGGATTAGAAAAGTTATGTCCTGAAGGGATTTATATATGTTTTTATAATACAAAATGACACATTTTGAAGTTCTGTGGTTCCGAGAAGGTAGAACTCAATGAAGATAATGACTGTAAGATGTGTCTTGAATTGTCTTTACATCTGCACCTTCATTGAAGGTCCCTACAGCTATTTTTGACTGCTTGGTGGGTTCGTTTTTCTTCTACCTTTCTCTACCCTTTTTCTTCACTTTCAAACCCCTAACACTAGAGAAGAGGGAAAAAAAAAGAGTAGAAAGGAAAGAGATCCCTGAATAAGGTTAGGGGTCAGAAAGGGGGCAATGTTATCGTTAGACTACTTCCTGCTGATTAGGGGTGCTGAGTTCCATGGGACAAGTGTGATCTTCATTGTCAGGACATCGAATTTCTTTTTTTTCTTTGTGCATGACCAATAGTAATGAACAACCAAACAACAACCGAACAACAAATCTCCTACCTCTAGGGGCCTAACATTTATACACCCTCTGAAAAGTCTCCAGAATTCTAAATGTTACACACTTGCAGAAACATCTGCAGCTGGCAAAACCACACCCCCTCCAGAGCACAAGGCAAATCATAGTCAGCTGCTGTAGACAATCTGAAACAGCCCCATATCCCACACCTGGGATTCAAACGAACATATTTTTATAATATCTGTTTTTTCTTTTTAAGAAATCAAAATTCCAGAATTGACACTATAGTCCTACACTTTTCTTGTGTGCCCAACACCACGCATGTAACAAGATATAGTAAGTTCTGTTCAGTGAGTAAATGAAGTGACCATTTCTTGAATTCATCCATCAAACTGAAAGGAGAGGAGAGGGTGGTGACTGTAGTAAATGTCATGAGCTGGTCACGGTCTTGTGCTATGAAGACGGCACATCTGGGACTTGCAGAACAGTTGCTGATAATTAGCTGAATGACCAGATCTGTTCTGTTTGCAGGTGACAATATGTACAGTTGTGAAAAATGCAAAAAGTGAGTAACACTGACATTACTTTCGGTTTCATATTTTGTATTTTTCTTGGTTGTCTGAAGCACATGGAGTTAGTTATACTTGATGCTTTAGAAAATTCAAATTGGTTATTTTGTAAAACATGATTAAAGTAAATGTTTAATATCCTGATGTAATATATTAATAAATGTGAGGATTTTAAGGAATGAAGTATGTGAGTTTGCATTCTTTTTGGGATTGATGTGGTAACAGTAGCACCCAGGAAGTGAAAGGTGCAGGTGTGTGGAACATTCAGAGAGGTTCACAGTATCTGCTGGTATGGGTGCAGAATAGAACAGTTAAGCCTTGTTTTCTCTTTCTTTTTTTCTTTCTTTCTTTCTTTCTTTTTTTTTTTTTTTGTTTGTTTTTTTCGAGACAGGGTTTCTCTTATAGCCCTGGCTGTCCTGGAACTCACTCTGTAGACCAGGCTGGCCTCAAACTCAGAAATCCACCTGCCTCTGCCTCCCAAGTGCTGGGATTAAAGGCATGTGCCACCACTGCCCAGCTCCTTGTTTTCTTTATATCTACTTCCAGCTCCCTTTTCAGTCTTGTATACTTTTGACTTTTAAAAACCTCTTTTGGGTGTGGTGGAGCATACCTTTTAATCTCAGCACAGAGATCTGCCAACTGGATCTAGACAGTGGGTTGGGTTCCAGGCCAGCTAGAAATCAGCGACTACAGCAAACAAACAATAAAACACTTCTTGGTGATATCAGAAAAATGGAGTATAGATTTGATAAAAGCAAGTACTTTTGATGTAGAGGGAATTGAAAAATTTTCGGAATCTCTGTAATACAGAAATAGTGAACTCCTAGGAAAAGCTTGAATCTTTATTTTTTAAAGATTTAATTTTTATTTGATGTGTATGAGTACTTTTCCTGCATGTGTGTATGTACAGCATGTATGTGCCCAATGCCCAAGGAGATTGGAAGAGAGGGTACCACATCCCCTGAAACTGGAAATATAGATGGTTATGAGCCCTCTATATGTGGATGCTGGGAACTGAACCCAGGTCCTCTGTCTGCAAGAGTGGTAAGTACCCTTAATGGCTGAGCATTCTTTCCAGTCCATAAAGCTGGAGTCTTAATACAGACTTTTAGCTACTGCCAGGAACAACAGAGAAATCTTTAAAACTTCAAATGTTGGTCCTTCTTATGATAGAACAGAATGGAACAATGTCAAGGCCATAAATGTAAAAATAAATACATACAGACCTCTCTTACTCATGTGGAAAGATTTGCTTTCTCAGTCTGTCTAGAAGTCCTGGCTGACAACTAAAAAGAGATTGAGTTTGAATAGGTGCCTTACTGTGTAGCCAGATATGCCAGGCAGAAGAAAACAGACATGAAGAGAGTCAACCAGTGTTCACCCCTAGATGCCAGATCTGTCAAATGTACATTAATATTGATTATTTGGTGATTTCTTATTTTTAATTTTTATGTGCATTGGTGTTTTGCCTGCATGTATGTCTGTTTGAGGGCATCAGTTCCCCTGGAACTGGAGTAACAAACAGCTGTGAGCCACCATGTGATTGCTGGGAATTGAACCAGGGTCCTCTGGAAGAGCATCCAGTACTATTAACCTCTGAACAATTTCCTCCTAAGGGTTGGGATTGCTGGGCAAGTGCTTACCACACAACTAGGCCCTAAATCTTTTAAATCAAAGTACTGCGTAGTGACTTAACTTTTTATTAGTGATATCCTGGTATAAGCAAATACCTGGTATTTGAAATAATCGGTTCCCCCCCCCCCCCCAATTTTTCCAACATTAAGGGTAAAGGTTTTCAGACTGGGCGTGGTGCTTATATACTATGTCATGACTCAGATATGGTAGCTCATGCATTTAATCCCAGCTCTCAGGAACTGGAGGCAAGTAGATCTCTGGGAGTTAAAGGACAGCCTGGTCTACAGAGTGAGTTCCAGGAAGGCCAGGGCTATGTAGAGAAACCCTGTCTCAAAAACCAAAACAAAATTATAAACAAACAAACAAGCAGGCAAATAAATAAATAAATAAAATAATGGTTTTAAAGCCAAGTATAGTGGTAATTGGTAGATGCTGATATTATCAGCACTGAGGTGGGTGGATTATAAATTTGAGCCTAGCCTGGGTTTCATAAACAAGACAGTATTGTCTTCAAAGCAAAATAAACAAAAAGAATAAGAAGAATATATGAACCTGAACTACAGATCTTGAAGAAGAGTTGGATTTTGCACTATGCAGTTTTACTTAATACTGCATGTTGTAAAATTTAGACAATGGTATATTACTTAATGTTAATTTTTTTGTTTCTCAAGACGGAGTTTTTCTGTGTAGCCCTGGCTGTCTTGGAACTCACTCTGTACACTAGGCTAGACTCAAACTCCTAGAGATCCACCTGCCTCTGCCTCCTGAGATCTCGCAGGGATTAAAGATGTGAGCCACCACTGCCCACTAATACTAACCTTTAAAAGCAGGATCTCATGTATTTCAGGCTGGCCTTGAGCTTGTTATGTAGCTAAGGGTGACCTTGAATTTCATATTTTCCTGCTTCTACCATGCCAAGTCCTGAGTCTGTGTGTATGCTACCACACTTGATCTGTGTAGTGCTAGGATGGAACCTAAGGGTTAGGATTGCTAGGCAAGTGCTCACCACACAGCTAGGCCCTAATTCTTTTTAATCAAAGTACTGTGTAGTGACTTAACTTTTTATTAGTGATATCCTGGTATAAGCATTTTTTTTATACTAAGGGCTATTTTATTGTTAGGTTATTTAGTGTATAAATATGTAACATAACTCAGGAATATTGTTACTCTGATTCTTTCTTGACATTTTCTGAAAGATTTTTTTTGTGTTTTGTAGATTTATTAGCTTTTCTTTTTTATCCTTAGGTTGAGGAATGGCGTAAAGTTTTGTAAAGTACAGAAGTTTCCTGAGGTATGACTTCACTGTTGCTCGTTTATACACTGTGGTAATGTGTTAATGTCACATGCTATAGTAAACTAGGAATGACTGAAGCATGGACTTACCATGCATAACTTTAGGACTCATTGTAGGAAGCTAGGTTGAATATATAACACCATCTAACAGTGTACTGCTAAACATGTCACCAGACTATGCAGGAGCCTGCAAGTCTGAAGTTTTCAGCTAGACAACCAGTGGCATTGAGCTTTGAAGAGCCAGGTGCACTCTGCCACACTGCAGTTTTGTCCAGAATCAGGTTAGAATTCAGGGGGATATTCAACTAAGGCTTAGATTCTTATTGAGAATATAAAATGAGCCAGGCATGGTGGCTATGTAAATCTCTGTGAGTTCCAGGCCAGCCAGGACTTCATAATGTGACCTTGTCTTTTAAAAAAGGGGAAAAAGCCCCCCAAAACCCTCCAAATCCAAATAACTATTTTAAAATAAACATTTAGAATAATATAATTTTGAATGATTGAATGCCACATTTTCTTGTTTTTACAATAATACTTTAGTGTACTTTGTTTTAACCATTTATAATCTTTTCTAATGATTAATTTAGATGTTGAATTGTACTATTTTTAGATTTTGTGTATCCACCTTAAAAGATTTCGACATGAACTGATGTTTTCCACCAAAATTAGCACTCATGTCTCCTTCCCCCTGGAAGGCCTGGACCTTCAGCCATTTCTCGCAAAGGATAGCCCAGCTCAGATTGTGACATATGACCTCCTGTCAGTCATCTGTCATCATGGGACTGCAAGTAGTAAGTACAACGGCTTGATATTTATTTTTGATTAAAAAACATGTATCCAAGCTGATTGCTTAAATAAGCCCCACTTGACCAAAGGGAGAAAAAAATTAAAAACAGATTTTAGTGCCTATTATTAGAAAAGTGGCAGACAACACAAAGTAATAATACATATTTAGGAAAATAGCTGGGTGTGGTGACACATGCCTGTTGTTCTAGTACTCGGGGGCCTAAGGCAGCAGGATTAGGAATTCAAGACCCAAAAAATATCAGCTAGTTGAAACAGGTACTAGGAATACAGATTAGCAGACTAATTTAACCTTATGGGCAAACCTGAATGTCTACCCAGTTCAAGGAACCTGGGTAGCAGAGACTGTGAAATAAAGAAGAGACTGTGAAATAGAAATCTCCCCAAGCTGAAGATTAAATAAAGATGTTATAACGTTGCCCGAATTATATGTGTGTGTGTGTGTATGAAATTATGATCTTCTAACCCTAAAATTGTATAATTATTAAGTGTTAGAGGAAGCATTTCGGATGTTAAATTTTAGGATACTAAGTATTTTTCTCTAGACTATTTGGAATAATTGAAATTAAAGTTAGAAGACAAATGGTAACAACCATAACAAGGTAGGTTTTGTACAAGGCTTTTCAGAGCTGCATGGTCTAAGGTGGGTGTGGTGGAACTCTCTTATCTTCTCAGCTCTTGGGAAGCTGAGGTGGGAGGATTGTCAGTTCAAGCCCAACCTGGGCTACAATAGTGAGACCTTATCTCAAGACAAAAACAAACGATTAAACTTCTTGGGCTTCCTATCTTATAGTGGAAGTACTGAGATGCAGACTGAAATAGTAAGAGCACAGACACTGCTGTGGACGTGTTTCAGCTGCTTTGTAGTCTGGCATGTAGCACTGTAACACACTTTTTTTCTGCCTTACAGGTGGGCACTACATTGCCTACTGCCGAAACAACTTAAATAACCTGTGGTATGAGTTTGATGACCAGAGCGTCACTGAAGTTTCAGAGTCCACTGTACAGAATGCTGAGGCCTATGTCCTTTTCTACAGGTGATGGGGAACTGTCATGACCGTGGGAAGAACATGTTTTTCTAGGGATTTGTGCTTCTGAGACTTTCAAGGTTTATGGGTGTAGCTAGAAATGTTGTGCACTCTCATGAGTAAGATAAAGAAGCTGTTTACAGAATGATACTTAGTACCGAAAATTAAGACTTCATAGATAGGCAAAGGGATACATTGTGTTTTAAATTGTTTTTTGTTTGTTTTTAGTACTTATTTCTTAGTTTCTTTCTGTTTATTTTATGTGTATGGGTATTTTACATGTATGTATGTCTGTGTACCACATGTGTGCTTGATGGCAGAGGAGGTCAGAAGAGGGCATCAGATCTCCTGGAACTGGAGTTATGGATAGTTGTGAGCCACCATGTAGGTGCTGGGAATCTAACCCAGGTCCTCCAAAGAACAGCAAGTATTCTTAACTGTTGAGTTATCTCTCTAGCCTCTCCTTTCTTTAACATGTATGTACACATGTATGTACGTATGCATGTATGTATGATGTATGTATGTATGTGTATATGCATGTATGTGCCTGTCTTTATGTACCAAAGTTCATTTGTTCAAAGGATAACTTTTGGGAGTTGGTTCTCTCCTTCCATCAAGTGGGTTCTGAGAATTGAACTCAGGTTCTCCAATTTGGTGACAAGCACCCTTCATAATGAGCATCTCACTGGCCCAGTTTTTTACTTAAAAAGAAAAAAAAAGTAGACAAAGTTGGAATTATTACCAAATTTGTTCCCTAAAATATCCAATAATAAAGACGGTATTAGTATAAAAATCTTTGATACTTTAGTATCTTATAAAAGAAAATGCTAGAATCAAGGAATCAAGAATGCAACTTAGTGACTTGATCTTACTAGTACTGAATGCCTATGTTGTACCGTGGTTACATGGGGATACTCACAGTTAAGATTCAATATTACTTTCATGGTAATGTATAATGTGTTGAGCAGTGAGACAGAATATTTCTCTGGACATTCCTTAGAGCTTATCAGATCCACAGTTACAGTGTGTGTGTTAAAACTAATAGTGAAAAGAAGAGTCATGCTGTGAGTCTAATGTAGTAAAATGTGTATTAATTTAAGGAATCATTGTCCTCAATAGGAAGAGCAGTGAAGAGGCACAAAAGGAGAGGCGAAGGATATCAAATTTGTTGAACATAATGGAACCTAGCCTCCTTCAGTTCTATATATCTCGACAGTGGTTGAATAAATTTAAGACCTTTGCTGAACCTGGCCCTATTTCAAATAATGATTTTCTCTGCATTCATGGAGGTAAGGAATACTGTTATGTAAAATAGTGATAGAAGGTTGCTGTTTAATTTGCAGTTAGAAAAGAGTCAAGAATTTCCTCTCCTGCTTATTGCCCATCCCCATCTAGAGCTGAATGTCTTTGATTCCTTATGATTTCAGGAATTGGCCTTGTGTGAAACCCAGTTCTAGAATACCAAAGACTATTTCAGTGTCGAGAAAGCATTAATTTCATGCTAGAGTCAGATACATGGATGACTAATTACAGTTGAGCCATCTTTCCTACACACAGTTTTCTTGGTGAGAGCCATTCCTGTGTGGGTTTAGCTGACACCTATATCTGTAGTTCTTACTCTCTCTGTTTCTCATGAATGCTGACTTTTAAAAATATGGAAGCATATTTAGGATTTGTGAAATGAACCTCACAGCTCTGTGATTGATGGGCTCTCACTGTCTGTCCTGCAGTAATAAGCAGACTTGTGTGGGCACTTTGACTGACCGTTTTGGTTGATGTCTTGCTAGTGTTAATTATGTAGTGAAACTACTGGGTGTGGGAATACCCTGTATTGTATATAGAAACCTAAAGTTATATATTTCTGAGTATTCTGAGCTGGTTAGTGATGGATGGAATGGTTGGTTTGCATATGATCCTAGATTCAAACCCTAGTGCTACCAAATAAACACACAGATAAAAATACTGAATGTGTACTTCAAAATGTCTGCTCATCTTTAGGAAGCATTATCACCAAAAATGCTTTCCACTTACATTTTTTTGGGAGAGGTTTAAGCACAGTGATTGAAAGACAGATATGACCGCATGTATAATCCTGTAGCCCCAGTGTCTGAGAGCCTGAGGTAGGAAAACTGCTATGAGTTGGAGGCCAGCCTGAGCTGCAGAGTAAGACCCTCTCCAGAGAGAGAGGGAAGGAGGAGCAGAGGTGAGGTGGGAGGATTGGCTGTTTACCATTAAACATGACTTTAAGTGTGAGGGAGCACTGGCCTACTTTGAGTACGCTCTTGGTTTAACTTTTGGCACTGCCTTTGAAAGTCATGTAAAGAAATTAAGGAATGAAAAATAAAGTAGACTTAAATATTTTTTAGGTATTCCTCCACGAAAAGCAAGTTATATTGAAGACTTAGTTTTGATGCTGCCTCAGAACATTTGGGATAACCTCTATAGCAGGTTTGTTTTTTAAATCCAAAAGTAAAATCATAAAACAAATCATAAAAGAAAATTTAAAAATCATAAAATAGTAAAACAAAATTTAAAAAAATCATAAAACAAATTGAAAGTAGTTACAGAAGTGTTGGGTTGTGACATAAATACCCAGTAAGTTATTTGATATATATGTAGGAAGATTTTTAGTTAGTGGGGCTTAGTCTAAATAATGAGAATTTTTTGATCATCTGTAGGATATACTGTGGTATTTAATTTTATTTACCTTTAATGATGCTACATCTCCCAATACTAAAAGTTTACATAGTTGTATCCTACTAAATTGGAAGTTCTTTTTTTTTTCTTTACTCTCTCTCTTTTTTTTTTTTTATAAAGAATTATTTATATGTATTTGAGTACACTGTAGCTATCTTCAGACACACCAGAAGAGGGCATCAGATCCCATTACAGATCATGTGGTTTTCTGGAAATTGAACTCAGGACTTCTGGAAGAGCAATCAAGTTCTCTTAACCAGCTTTCCAGCTCAAAATCGGATATTCTTACTCCTAAATTTTAAATAATTTCACAATGTTCTTTCGCTACTAAGCATTTTAAGTATTAAAAATGCACTCACTAAGTGCTTTCTACCTGAGCACGGGAAGTCTTCATTTGATTAAATTTTGATTGGTACTGTGCTTGTATAGCTAAGAGACAATTTTGTGCTAATTTTAGAACCCTTTTCACTTTGCTGTCGTTTCTAATGCTGCAGTGGGAGGGAAAGTTGTAGCTATAAGGGAACACTGAAATGTACATAAAGCAGGCTAGGGACTCAGGGATAATGCTGTTGGCCCTGGGAAATGTAAAATTGAGAGTTCTTTTGTATATTACTTTTGACTTTTTCATATTACCTTTAAGAATTTTCCTATTGGATTTATTCTTTAAATAATTTTTAAAAATTATTTGGTGTGTGCTTTTGTGCTAAAGATCATGGGTGGAGGTCGGAGGGATAACCTGAGAGAGTTCTTTGATTCCATCATGTGGGTCCTAAGGAGACCAGGACCCACCGAGCCATCTTGTCAAACTCAGGATTTATTTCTAACTGGGAATTTAAACATGGATTGAAGAGCTAGAAATAGTTTCCCAGAACCCGGGCCTTTTCTGTAGTTGTGACTATGTTCTTAACTTCATGCTCAGGTATGGAGGAGGACCTGCTGTCAACCATCTCTACATTTGTCACACTTGCCAAATGGAGGCAGAGAAGATTGAAAAGCGAAGAAAAACTGAATTGGACATTTTTATTCGGGTAAAAGAAGTAGCACGTTCAAATTGTAGACGATGTAAGCTAAGGGTGCTGATCTGGTAGCAGCGGAGGGATGGGTGAGAGAGCTGCAGTGGATGGACGGCAGGGGCCTGCTGTACAGCCCCGAGAGCCCTGCTCAGTTCACCACCATTCTAGCTCTCTTCTTCCTGTGGGTGTTTCTGTTTTATATGGATTTGTCATGGCAAGAAGTCTTACTCCCCAAATTGTATGTTTTTTCTGTAGAGTTGTTTGTAGTCGATCTGTAGTCTGCAGCTGGTGTGGCTGTTAAAGGAACCTGCACCTTATTTCTTGAAAGGTTTGAGCCTTCAGCAGACTTAACTTACTTCTTTGTAAGGTTAAGTTTTACTCTCTAGCTAAAGGTTATGGAAAGAGTGAGTAGTGTCTGTAGTCAATTGATTGTTGGATCCTAAAAGGATTCTTCCATGTTGTGTCTTTTGTGAATTGACCTTAATGACAAATGTGACCTTGAATAGAAACATTTTTATATAGGATTTTGAGGTGAAATCATACTGAGTTATTTATACAGAACCCAAATCCAGTCAGTGTCCTCCCCGAAGTGACACACTTTCTGCAACAAGACCACACCTCTTAATGGTGCTACTGCCTGAGTGAAGCATATTCACACACCACCACACTGTATTCACTACCCAAAGAGACTGTACATCACTACACCCAGTTCTTGATTTCTTTAGTACCCTTCATGCATAGACCCAGAGATTTTCATATCCTGGTTTATGGTTCCTATGTAAGTAGTTTTTGAGTGTCCCAAGAAGACTCTTACCCTCAAAGTGCTTACCTTTAGTAAATATCAAAGGGTCATGGGCAGCTGGGCATGATGGCACATGTCTGTAATCCTAGCCTTTGGAAAGTAAAAGCAGGAGTGTCTGTAATTTGAGGTCACTTGGGCTACATGATACACTGTCTTAACCCCTCCCTTTAAAAAAAGCCATAGAGAAGGGAAATGTTGAACAAGGGTTAAAGAGCTCAAGAGTAGTGGGACGAGTTGAAGTGGTCAAGATAGGTCTGTTGAGGTGGTGTTAAAAGAAAGATTTGTCATAACGAGGCTCATGGGAAATGCAGGGACAAAAAAAACTAAACAAACAAAACAAACAAAAAAAAATGGAGCAGAGCAGAGACTAAAGGAAAGGCCATCCAGAGACTGTCCCACCTTAGGATCCAGAGACTGCCCCACCTCGGGATCCAGAGACTGTCCCACCTTAGGATCCAGAGACTGCCCCACCTCGGGATCCAGAGACTGCCCCACCTCGGGATCCAGAGACTGCCCCACCTCGGGATCCAGAGACTGCCCCACCTCGGGATCCAGAGACTGCCCC
>NW_021620812.1:2333514-2342772 GCF_004785775.1 Grammomys surdaster
CCTCGGGATCCAGAGACTGCCCCACCTCGGGATCCAGAGACTGCCCCCACCTCGGGATCCAGAGACTGTCCCACCTTAGGATCCAGAGACTGTCCCACCTTAGGATCCAGAGACTGCCCCACCTTAGGATCCAGAGACTGTCCCACCTTAGGATCCAGAGACTGTCCCGCCTTAGGATCCAGAGACTGCCCCACCTCGGGATCCAGAGACTGCCCCACCTTGGGATCCAGAGACTGTCCCACCTTGGGATCCATCCCATCCGCAGACTCTAAACACTATTGCTGATGCCAAGACTTGCTTGCAGACCTGTCATGGCTGTCCTCTGAGAGGCTTTGCCAGCACCTAACACAGATGCAGATGCTCACGGCCAACTATTGGACTGAGTCCAGGGACCCCAATGGAAGAGTTAAGAGGAAGGACTGAAGGAGCTGAAGGGGATTGCAACCCCCTAGTAAGAACAACAACTAAACGGTTCCCTCAGAGCTCCCAGGGACTAAGCCACCAACCAAAGAGTGTACACTGGCCCATCCATGTAGCAGAGGACCGCCTTATCTGGCATCAGTGGGAGGAGACGTGCTTGGTCCTATGGAGGCTTGATGCCTCAGTGTTGGGGATGCTAGAGGGCTGAGGTGAGAGTTGGTGGTTGGGAGGTTTGTGGAGGGGGTACTGGGAAGGGGACAACATTTGAAATGTTAATAAATAAAAATAATAAAAAAGACTTCTAGGATGTGTGGCAGGACAGTGACAAACAGTTGTAAAAAGTGTGTGTGTGTGTGTGTGAGGGAAGGAGGGAGGGAGGGGGGAGGGTTTTTTTTAGGAAATCAGGAATGTATTAGGGTGGTTTCTCAGAATACCTAAAAGGTCACTGTGGCCACACTTTGGATAAAAGGAAGTCAGATCATTGGGTACTTCTGAACCAGTATTGAGAACCTTCAGGGCTACTATGTAGCTCAAGCAGTGGAGTGCTTACTTAGCATGCATGAAGCCCTGGCTTCAGTCTCTAGTACTACATGAAACTTGGTGTATTAGTTAGGATTCTCTGGAGTCACAGAACTTATGGGTAGTCACTATATAGTAAGGGAATTTGTTGATGACTTACAGTCTGTAGTACAACTCCTTCTTCCAAAGTCCTTATGTAGGTGTGGCCCAGATTAAATGTGTGTACCAACGCGCCTGGTTCTGGGATTTGCCTTAGTCTCCTGGGATTAAAAGTGTGTATACTACCTTGCCTGGGCCTACGCTTTTGATAGCTACTGTGCCTCAAGATCAGGATTGTAGTTCATTCCAGATATAGTCAAGTTGACAACCAGGAACAGCCACCACACTTGGCATGGTGGTACGTGTGTGTATTCCTAGCACTTGGGAGGTAGGATGATTAGAAGTTTAAGGTCATCCTTGGATATATAGTAAGTTTGAGGTCAGTCTGAGATATATCAAACTGTGTTTTTGAAAAAAAAAAAAAAAGTCTTTGGCACTGGGGATATAGCTGAATGGTAAAGAACCTACCTAGAACACAGAAAGCAGTTGGGAAAAGTATAACAAGTCTGAGGATAACGGTTTTTTGTTTTTTTGTTTTTGTTTGGTTGGTTTTTTGTAATCTCATATATGAATACAAATTTAGATCATACCTACCCCTTCCTACTATCTTTCCAATTCCATCTGGACTTTCTTCCCCCAAGGCTGCAGGGTTTTATTTGATTTAGATAAAGAAATGGGGCTGTTTAGATGGTTTTGTGGGTAAAGGCAATCAGAGCCAAGAAGGTGCATCTGAGTTCAATCCCCTGATTTTATAGTGGAAGGACTACAGTTTCTCCTCCCCCTAACCCCCACAATTTAAAAGTTTTTAAGAACTGTCTTTCTGAATTTAGGTACCTTACCTAGTTTATATCTTGGGCATTTTGTCTCCCAGCAGGAAATACCACTGTAATTAGACACATTTCAAAAACCTTTTTTTTGTTAGACTTCGGCGCGGACCTTGGAACAGACAACACCAGACCAAACGGTTCTAAAGGGGAGGGGGTTTATTCAGGGCAGAGGGCAAAGGTAGGGAAACGGGAGAAATGGTGGAGAAAGAGGAGAGAGAGAGAAGTGGAGGCCAGCCATGACCACATGGAGAGAGGGGGGAAGGGAAGGGAGGAAGTGCGAGAAGAAGCTAGAGGCAAGAGATTAAGGGAGTTAGAGAGAGAGGAGGAGGCAAGCAGCCCCTTTTATAACGGGCACGCCTACCTGGGTGTTGCCAGGTAACTGTGGGAGGTGGAGTTTAGACAGAATGCTGACACTTTTATTCGTTTGAGGCCTAGTTACTTGCATCTCTTTTGCATAAGTGTTTCTGTTTTTTTGTTTTTTGTTTTTCGAGACAGGGTTTGTTTCTCTGTGTAGCTCTGGCTGTCCTGAAACTCACTCTGTAGACCAGGCTGGTCTCGAACTCAGAAATCCACCTGCCTCTGCCTCCTAAGTGGTGGGATTAAAGGCGTGTGCCACCACCGCCTGGGTGTTTGTTTTTTTTAAAGTAGGCTGTGGTAGACTTTTAATAAATATACTTCATAGGTTTATTAAAAATCTTCTCTTAACCTGTTCCTTTATGCTCCTCTTCTGTATGTTCATGTTATACTTTGAGACATAATCTAGGATCATTTGAACTAGTGTGAGTCTCAGTGCTGCCTCACATGTGTATGAGAAATGTTCTTGTTGGATACTGGAGGACAGGGTTGCCAGTTCCAGGTGTTAGGTGCCTGACTGACTTTTCTCTCTGTAGCTCAACAGAGCATTTCAAGAGGAGGACTCTCCAGCTACTTTTTACTGTATCAGCATGCAGTGGTTTAGAGAATGGGAGAGTTTTGTAAAGGGTAAGGATGGAGGTAAGTGGCTAACTAAAAGGTTATTGGCCAATTCTTTTGTTTATTAATCTTATGAATATTGGAGATTATACCAGTGCACAATAAAAGACCCATGCAGTCAGGAAACCTACATTCTAGTTTATAGCCTTATTGCTATAAACCATGTCATTATTAATAATGGCAAGAATAAAAGAACTGAACAAATTTTGTCTTTAATTTTAATTGTAGGGTATAGAGAGATGGGATGGCTTAGCATTTAAGAGCACTTGTTGCTCTTCTTAGGGACCTGACTTCAATTCTTGCTGTCAACACCAGGCAAGAGTATCAGCACCTGTAACTCCAGCTCCAGGAGGAGCAGATACTCTCTCCAGTCTCCACTGGCACTGGCATACTTATCCCATACACACAGATATCTAATAAAAATAAATTTAATCTTAATGCTGAAAAACTTTAGAGGCAGGTGGATCTGTGAGTCTAAGGCCAGCCTGGGCTATAATAGAGATATTGTCTCAAGAAAAAGAGAAAACAACAATAAAAAAAAAAAACCAGGATGGAAAGTGAAATTATCCTTTATCGAATACAATGGACTTTTAAAAATAATTATAATAACTTGAATGAAAGGCATGATGGTGCACGCCTTTAATCCTGGTAGTGGGGAGGCAGAGGCAGGCAGATCTCTGCGAGTTCAAGGTCAACCTCTTCTACATAGCCAGTTTCAGGCCAGCCAGAACCAGCCAAGACTAGTTAGTGAGAATCTATTTTAATACTACTATTGCTATTAATAATAATGATAAAAATAAGGTGTTCTTGATATGGTGTTATTTGCAAAAAAGTATATTGTTTGAATCCCTTGGGTTTGTTTTACTTTTCAAGTCAGCATACAAAGTGATGGAATTATGTTATTTTCAAATGTATAGGTATTATACTTTGTTCTTATTCTTCTCCTACTGCCCTCGACTATTTTATTTAAACAATGTATTATGCAAAACAAAAGACCATAGATATTAAAATCATATGCCTATTTTTCTGTAAGAGTAGTCATTTCTCTTTCTCATGCCTGTTGGGAGCTTTTGAGAATGGATTAAGTACTGTGCTTTTCATGTTCAAAGAAAAATGGCTTTTCTCTTAAAAGAAACGTATATCTTAATATATCATTTATAATGTTTTGGTTAAAAAACAAATTTGGAACTGATTGAGAATTTTATGGTTTGTTTTTTTAGCTTATAAAAGGGTGGTTGTTCATTAAAGGGCTATAGCATTTAAAAAATATTTTGATCTACAATTCCCAAATGAGTGGCTTTCTAGGAGACTGGAGAGTTGGCTTCATGGTTAAAAGCACTGGCTGCTCTCCCAGAGGACTTGGGTTCAATTCCTAGCACCCATGTGGCGGCTCACAGCTGTCTATAACTCCAGTTCCAGAGTATATGACACCATCACATACACATACAAGCCTTCAGAACACCAAAGTACATAAAATTTAAAAAAATATAATCATTAAAAAAAACCTGTTTCTATTATACTTTGGTGCTGAGCAGCTTCTCACTTTTCTTGGTTGCTTGAGGTCAAATGGAATCTCCAAAGCTGAAAAGATAACTAAGAACCTATGATATTTGGTTACAAATGACTAACTTGATTATGTTTATAGTTCTCAATCATTTCAGGTATAAAATTATATAGTTCTTTGATGCATTTCTTTCTTTCTTTCTTTCTTTCTTTCTTTCTTTCTTTCTTTCTTTCTTTCTTTCTTTCTTTTTTTGGGTTTTTTGAGACAAGCTGCATTTCTTTGGAAGTGGACATCTTATTTTTTTTTTATCCTTTTGATTTAGATCCTCCAGGTCCAATCGACAATACTAAAATTGCAGTCACTAAATGTGGTAATGTGACACTCAAGCAAGGTAGGTTTAATAAAAACACACATACACACACAATTTCTTTGTTTTCTGAGACAAGGTATCATGTCCTCTAGGCTGCCCTTGAATGTAGCTGAAAATGGCTTTACCTTGTGATCCTCTGTTTCTACCTACCAAGTGTTGGTATTACAGCCATGTGCTTTAATATTGAAACTTTTACTTGTTAATGAGCTCTCATTGATAAAAAAGAATAACCAGCCATTATGTAATTTATTTACCTAATTCAGAAATGGTCAAGCTTACAGTAAAACGAGTAGAAATTTGACTTATAGGAAGGTTTTACGGTTGTTGCTAGGAGCTTGGAAAATGGATCTCTAGACATTTAGAAACAGACTACATACTGTTTTTTTTACAGCACACAAGCAATAATCTGAAGGGTTCAGAAGTTCTCAATCATCCCTAGAGGATTTACTCTGTTGGATATACTGTGAAAGCTATATAAAGATTCATGTTTGTAAATATCATTCTTTTTGCATACACACAATTTTAGGAGCAGACTCTGGTCAAATTTCAGAAGAAACATGGAACTTCCTGCAGTCTATATATGGTGGGGGGCCTGAAGTTATCCTCCGACCTCCAGTTGTTCATGTTGACCCTGATGTACTACAAGCAGAGGAAAAGATTGAAGTAGAAACTCGCTCTTTGTAATTCTGAGGGCACAGAGCTCTAGTGAGAAGTCATTCTCACTTGATGCACACACATTCAAAACATTCCTCAAAGCATGTTGATTCTCTTGATTTTCATCTTTTTTCTCATTTAGTCCTTTGTACTGGGCATTATGGAAGGGTATGTTAAAATGTTATATAAGTTGCTATATTTAATACTAAGTAACTTACCAGAATGTCTTTCGGTGTACTGTTTTGAAAGAAAAGGGACAGTTGGTAACTAGGTTCTCTGACCTTTGCTCTACAGGCAGATCCAGCATACCCTCTGTAGCACTGTAAATACTTTAGCTTTGAAAATGTTTTTATTACTCTAACCAATCATAGCTGGCTAAGCTTTTCATTTCTCCAAAAAACTAATTTAATTGTATACTTTTGACATGGCTTTGCATAGTAAGGAGACTATTTTAAATCGAGAGTAGTGGTCAGAACATTGTTAATTTCCTAAAGCTCAGGAAACATTAGGGTGTTACTTCTTTTGCACTGTAGCATATAAAATTGAATATTAAAATTTACAAAATGTCTTTTTTGAATGTAACAGGATGTATTCAGTTTCAGTGGAATTTGTTACCAGATATCAGTAAATTATTGCTGCTTATAATGTAAAATGTTAAACTTTAGTTCTATAGACCTGAATGGTATTCATTAATGTTAGTAACAACAACAACAACAAAAACCTCTTAGTTTTAGGCCACTTCTTCTATTTTGAGAGCATGAAGTATGGAATGTGTCGAATGAGATTGTTGATAAAGCTGAAACCACTTGCAAAATGATTTTTTAATGAAGTGCATAAAGTCTTTTTGAATAATAGAGTATTCACTGCTGTTTGCTTGATCATGTGATGTCAAAAGCTCAACTATATACAAGTACAAACATGCAGGACAGAGGGTGTGGAACACTAGTCATGGTGACTTTGCAATGTTGTTAAAACTCATCCAATAAAAACAATTCTAAAATGTGTAAACTGAATGTTGAATTTATTTGATAGACTTTTTTAAAAAGGCGTAAAGTCTGTTAATAATTAACTAACAGCCTTTCATTATATCCTATTTGAAAGCATACAGCTAAGAAGTTATTTGCTGTAATAAAGTTTATTAAACTATTTTAGAATGGGCAGCATGGTGGTTGGCATCTGTCTCCCAGTACCTGGCAGGCTCAGGCTGGAGGAATTTAAGTTTGTGGGCTGTGGAACAAGACTGTCTCAAAACAACAGCTAACTACAAGTGAAACTTCATCTGTGGATTAAAAACTGTGGGTGATATTCTAACTCTGGCACCTGCACCCGTTTTGATGTAGGACGTTACACATGCTGAACACTATCTTATTTTAGTTTGGCTATGAAATCTTTCTTGTGTGGTAGCACCACCCAGCTGGGGGGGTTGTGAGATGGCTGTGTCCTGAGGATGCCAGCATCATCCACAGGCGGACATGGATGGGTTTATTCTGAAAAGCTGAGAGGTGAGACCTGCTGGGAGAGAACAGGTCACTAGGGCATGCCTGGGAAGGTTACATCTTGTCCCTGCCTGTGTATTTTTGTGCTTCCTAGCTGCTCCCTGAGGTGGAACAGCTTTTTTCTGCCATCATTTCTGCCTTGTTACAGGTCTAAAAGCAATGGAGTCAATTGACCATGGGCTAAAACTTGAGCAAAATAAATCTGTCCCTTGTTTTTCTTGAGTATTTTGTTACAAGGATCAAAGCTAATGACCATAATGCTTTTTACCACTGAGATCCACACTTCAACTTTAGCATTACTTTTGAGAGACTTATTAAGTGTTCTTCAACTTTGTGAATAGGAGTGTTTATACTTTAGTGTTTTTTCTAACTTTTTCTCTCCAGGGCTTCATGTAACTCAGGTTGGCCTCAAACTTGCTTTGTAGCCTGTAATTGCAGCATTGTGAGGCAGAGGCAGGAAAATGAAGAGTTCCAGGATATGTGTGTACACACACACACACACACACACACACACACACACACACACACACACGGAAGGAGGGAGGGAGGGAGGGAGGGAGGGAGGGAGGGAGGGAGGGAGGGAGGGGCAGGGAGGGGAGAGTATTGTAGATCTGCCTGACTACAGAAGCTCTTGTCTCAATAAAAACAAACTCCAAATCGTAATACCTGTTTTGCCAACAAATGTTAGCAAGGTCATGGGTTGGGTTTCTCTCTGAGCAGATGTTTACATATTAGTGCAGTGACTTAAAAGGGAATGTTCTTGGTATCATTCACGTGGAAGAGAAAAAAGGGCAAGTAAATCTGTATGGAGGGCTTTGTCTAGTCCATGTGGTTATGCAGATGGGATGCAAGTTGGGATTAAATGACAGGACCTGGATGACAGTCTAATAATGGTGTGTGCGTGCACATGCATCACGCTGGCAACTGATGGCTAGCTGGACAGTGCTCCCAGCAGCAGATCAATTCTGACCATCCCAACAGGAGCTAGCCCATGCAGGTAGCATACTGCCTGGCAGGGCACTGTGGTATTCTTATATCTGTGCCCACTGCAAATCCAACACAGAGTTGAATAAAAACCATGGGAGGGTGTGCTGTGGTGAGGCCTCATAGACCCCACTCCTAGGGAAACTCAGGCAATGGAGAGCAGTATCGCTAAAATACAAGGAGGTGGCAGGTTGTGACTGTCAGTATAATTGGATCCTTTATTTTGGAGCAGATATTACTCTGAGTTGAATTGGAGACAACCAAATACAAGCCCACTTCAGTGATTTTCTAACTTACCAGCAATTGAAAAGAAAGCACACATACCTACTTCCTTGGAAAGACCAAAGTGCTCCAGCTAAGGAAAACACAGGCACTGAAGCCATTGTCCACCCCTGGGAAGAGCCCCAGGTAATGGATTCTACCAGTGGACAGTCTAATAGCCAGGGGGTTGCATCAGAGCGTCCATAGCTCAGAAGTGGTGGCCTATGGCGCTGTCAACCCAGAGGAAATACTTTATTACTGAAGGCGGGCATTGCTTTGCTGCACTCCCAATAGTGTCAATTTGAAGGCAGGTGTTCGGGGATTGAACTCCGAGCTTCATGTAGGGTAAGCGCACGCTGAGCTACATAAATACATCATCCCACCTCCACTAACCAGTTTTCACAGCGGGTCGGTGCCACACTTGGTGCTGGACACAACTGTGGGCAAAAGGCAAGAGAAGAGACGTCCTGCCTTTAAAGAGACTACCTTCTTGGTGGCAGTGCTGTTAAAAGGTACGGAAAGTGAAAGCAGTGGAGAAGGTGCACTCTGATGGAACTTGGGAAGGAGACCTGAAACGCAGGAGATGAGGGCGAGCTGGAGAAGTGTTCTGTCCTCAGGGAGGAGGGGTGAGCAAAGGTGGGAGAGGTTGGTACTGAGCGAGCAGAGGCAGACCGCAGCGTCGCGGTGCCGGGGCCGCTCTGGTCCCGACGCAGGAGAGCGGCCTCTCCCGGAAGGTAGAGCAGGTCACACACCACGCAGCCGGCCGGTCCAGTGAGCTCTCCCACCCGCCCGCAGGGGCGGGATCGCTGCACCGGCCGCGGCCACCAGTAGGTGGCGCGGCGAGCGCCCGGCTTCCAACGTCTCAGAGCCGAGGAAGGAGGGGACCGGAAGGAGCCGCCGCTGCTGCGGGAAGTGGAGGAGCGGGAGGCGGGGACCCACCTGGAAGCGCCGCGGCGCCGCTGTGGAGCTTCCTGCGGCGGAGGGCGCTGGAGCCAGTGTGGTAGCCGACGGCGGCCACGCGGGCGGCGCCTCCCCGAGTGGCCCGCGGTCGCCGGTCGCACGCGAGAGGTGAGCGGGGTCCCCGGGCGCGCGGCGGGGCCGGCGCAGGGGCGGGAGCGGAGCGCGGAGGAAACGCGCGGGGCCGGAGCCCCT
>NW_021620812.1:2347772-2399447 GCF_004785775.1 Grammomys surdaster
GGTGGAAACGCGCGGGGCCGGAGCCCCTCGGACCGAGCGCCGGGAGGGGGTGGCTGAGGCGGCGGCGGCGCCCCCACGTGGGCCGGGCGCGCGCGCGCGTGCGTGCGCGGCGGAGGGGGCGGGGAGGCCCACGGAGACGCCGGGCGCGCGCTCGGCGGCTCACGTGACGGGCACGTGACCCGCGGCGAGGCCAGCTGAGGTCGAGCGCGGTTCTCCGTGGCGTCCGGCGGGCGGCAGAGGGCTCGGTTTGGCTTCCTGCCCTTCTTCTCCCTCTGGGGACTCAGAGAGGAGACGTACAGGGCGGGGAAGGCTTGCCTCTCCCTCCGTTTGCCCGCGGCTCCCCACAGTGCGAGGACGAAATACACTCCCAAAGTTCCGAAGTAGTGCTTATCTCCCCTCGCCGCCATGTTGGTTCCAGAGCACACCCGCGAGATGCCAGTGGGTCGGTATCGCGAGATCTCCCGACTCTCGCGGGACCTTGTTGGCAGAGCGGTTGTGCTGGATGGCGGAGCCCGGGGTTCCGGGAGCCTGGGACCAGTAACTCTTTTCCAGCAGGCAAGTTGTCAGGGAGGGGCCGGGGCGCGTGCCCGGCGCCGGGAGCCTCCCTGCGCGCGCCTCCCTGTCGCTGGCGGCCGTGCAGACCGGGCTGTCCAACGCCGCGCTCCTCCCGCCCCCGGGCGCCCGCCACCTGCCGAGGGCTCCCCGCCGGCCGCTGTCCCTTGCCCGCCCGCCCGGGGCCAGCACGTCCCGCCCGCTGCCGCCCCCTCCTGCAGAGGCTCCAGACAGTTTTACCCAGTTACCCTTTTTCCAGACATCTTCACTTTCCAGTCGCCTGTGGCTGCAGTGTCTTTCCCCAGTCTCCCAACAGAACGCATAGCATCTCTTGTGTCCGGGCGTCATTTAACCACCCACTTGTCTATTGAGAAGTTCCTCGACACCCTGCCTGTTGACAGTAACTTTTGGCAGTGTTTGGGAGTCCCCGCAACCCTGACCATCTGAGGTCAGAATTAAATCCTTGTTATGCACATGCTTATTAATTCACCTCAGTAGGGATGGGGGTTTTAGTATTATTGAGGTTACCGTTTTGATATCCTGGGGTGCTGGTTTTGCTTTGCAGAAAATAGTAGTGGGTTGTTTTAATTAAAATCCTGCTACTTCTTAAGTTTGAGGTCCTAAGTGTCTTCGTAACTGAATCACTTTTTTCTACTTATAATAGACACTCATAAGTCAGTTTACCATATTTCATTTCATTCGTTTTCATTTCTTTGTATTCAGAAGTATGGAAGTCACACAGTTGGGAAACTAGATAATTCAATGATAGTTGAATCCTATTCCCTCCCTCCTTCCCTCCCTCCCTCCCTCCCTCCCTCCCTCCCTTCCTCCTTCCCTCCCTGAGAAGAGCATACTATCTGTATCCCAGGATACTCTAGAACTGACTAAGTAGGCCCAGATTACTGGCATTTTGCCGTCACAGCCAGCACATGCCATTTTAAACATGTATGTCTGTGCCTGTGGATCTTGGCTGTTGTATGTGCATGGCTGGCTGTGCAGGCCAGAGGAGGTGTCTGATCCTAGGATCTGCTCTTACAGGACTAATAAGCTGCTCAGAGTATGGGGATCTGAACTTTGGACCTCAAGACAGAGAGCAAGCACTCTTAACCACTAAGCCATCTGTCTCTTTTAAACTACAAAAGTGTAGTTACTACATACAAAAAGTAGGGTAAAATACTCTTTGTTCTGTTTTGCAAACGTCCCTGTTTTCTAACCTGAAACTGATCATTTTGTGGTCCATGCATGCTCTGTCTTAAGTTGTCAGGGCTAAGTTGGAGAGCTGATGTTATAATAAACTTTTTTTTACAGCATTTGCAAACAGCAAATCATCCAGGAGATAAAATTGTATAGTGTGAAATCTGATGTCAGGACCTAAGTGTTAGATATATTGGTGGTATGTACTGAAAGTAATATCTCCAATAATAGAGCTTTTTTTTGTTTGTTTTTTGTTTTTTCGAGACAGGGTTTCTCTGTATAGCCCTGGCTGTCCTGGAACTCACTCTGTAGACCAGGCTGGCCTCGAACTCAGAAATCCACCTGCCTCTGCCTCCCAAGTGCTGGGATTAAAGGCGTGCGGCACCACCGCCCGGCTTTGTTTTATTTTGTTTTTTTTTGTTTTTTTTTTTTTTTGTATAATAGAGCTTTTTGTTTGTTTTGCACTGGAAATGTTCTAGGGTGCTGGTAACTTTGCGCACAGAAAGTTCTTTTAAAACAAAGATTTCAGGAAACATCACTTGAGTTTTATAATTTTTAATACTTATGTAATTATATATTATGTATTCTAAACTAAAAACATGCTTATGGATGCTAGTTCTTTTAAATTTTTGTCCTAAGTTTTAAAAAGATACTTATGTATGTGCCCCAGTGTGTGGTCAAGGAGGGCTTGAGGGTCAGAAGAAGATTGTCGGCAGTCCCTGGAGTTAGAGGTGACTGTGCACTGGCCTGGAACCAACGGGTCCTCTGGAAGAGCAGGAAGTGCTCTTAACTGCTGAACTATCTCTTGTAGCCCCTCAGAGTAACCGCAGTTTAGTCAGGTCACTAGAATGATAGACCTCAGTAGGTAATGAGGTTTGTATTTAGTATCTTTCGTTTTTGTCATTACTCTTCTGAAAGATGTCTCAGTGATAGAGTTCTATTTTACACATTTTAAAAACTAGGTATGTAGCTCATGTTGTACTGGAACCTAATGACCTCTGGAACCAGACAGCAGGCGTATATTTAATAGATGGTAGCAGGAAACAGTAACTGTACGCGTCTCGTTTGTGTTTTAAATTAGTCTAGTGCAGGTAGGAATATTGAGGAACAGACTTGTTGAGAGTTCCACTATGGAGAAGATGAAAGGAATATAGGTTGATAGTGAAGTGAGCTGTACGTGCTAGAGAAAGTTAGGGATGTAGACAGGGCAGAGTAGGCAAGCCCATTGCCCTTGAATTGACAGTTAGAGAACTAGAGACTAGTTGTTCTTTTGGGGGTTGGGGGTTGTATTTATTTTTGGAAAGGTTCTTATGGTATAGCCCTGGCTAAATTGGCATCTGTGTGCAGACTGTGCTGACTGAACTCCTGGTGGTATTTCCACCTCTGACTTTAAAGGGTTGTGAATACAGAGCATACAGAGTGTACCACTATTCCCAGCTCTTAAATGTCTTTTTGACAGATGTATAGGTCACCTTCAGGTTACACTAGGTATCACTTGTAAAATAGGTCAGCAGGTGAGTGAAATTTTATAGATTATTTCATAATCTATTGAGCTGGATATGGTGGTTTATGCTTTTAAACCCAGTATCCAAGAGAGTGAGGAAGGAGGATCACTGAGTTTGAGACCATCTTCAATGACTTAGCAGTGAGTTCAAAGCCATCCTGGGTGATGAATGAAACCCATTCTCATATACCTAGAAAAAAAAAAAGTCACCAATGTATTTGGAAGTCACACTTTTGCAATTGTTTTTGCAAAGCTATCCACCTAACTTTAGCATAATAATGATTGTGTGAGTCAGAGAATAAGAAAACTCCTATAACGTGGAGGTGCAGAAGTTTAAACACAGCACTTGGAAGTCAGAGAGGTGAATCTGTATTTGAGGACAACCTGGTCTACAGAGTTCAAGGACAACTACACAGAGAAACCAGTCCTCAAAAACAACAACAAAAGAACTTCTGTTATACAAACTGTTTTTGGTGGTGTTTCATAAATTACCAATCTTTTACAAGTAATTTATTTTGAGGTTGAGAAAAATTCAAGGAAGAAGAAAAAAGTGTTTTGCATGGAATCGTTCATACAGATTATAGTAAAATACACAGCCAGAAATATCAATGAAAATGTGTTGCAGGTGCTTTAAAAAGAAAAGTAATTTCAAGTAAAAGTTCAGTTTGGTGTAAGTAACAATTGAGTGGGTTATTTTTTTGAGGGGGGGAATTATTATTATTTTTGGGGGGGGGTTCGAGACAGGGTTTCTCTGTGTAGCCCTGGCTGTCCTGGAACTCACTCTATAGACCAGGTTGGCCTTGAACTCAGAAATCCACCTGCTTCTGCCTCCCAAGTGCTGGGATTAAAGGTGTGTGCCACCACTGCCCAACAATTGAGTGTTATACTGATGATGTTTTTGGCAGCATTTAGTATAATTCTGATACATTTTTGTATAACTTTCTGTAATTAAAACTCTGATAACTGGTTTCAGACCCCTGGACAAGAGACCAAAGTGCATCTCTTACATACCAAAGTTGACCTGGCCTCCAGGTCCTCCCAGCATCCCTCAGTCCCTACCTTGCATACCCTGACCCCAACCTTGAACTTTCCAGCCCAGGGGCTTGGCCACCCTTCCCCGGAGGCTTTTATAATCCAGACCTTTTGGTAGCTTCTCTTCTCTCTGTGGGTATACCCTTTCTGCCTTTCTCTCTCCCTGTCCCATTGGCCCTTGAGGCCAGGGAACTCGTCTGCCTGAGAGTAGCTTCCCAATAAACCTGCCTTTAGTATAATCTAATCTGACTCAAATTGGCTCATTTCACCAGCTGAGAAATAACCTATCAATAACCACTGTCATACTAGAAAAATGTGTGTGTATCAGTCTACTTTGCAAAGTCCCAAAGGTGTGTGTGGGTTTTGAAACTGGCTGTCTGAACTTTGCATTTTTGTTTGACACTGCACTTCTTATCTTTCGGTTGTTTTTACCTTCTCCCAGCTGCCCTTTCTGATAGAATCTAGTCATTTTGGTTATCCATCCTTTTGTATACCCTTTACCCACTTGGTCTCCTGGTCTTCTGACTTCTGCTCTCCCCCAGCTCCTCACTGGGCCAGCTCAGGGTCGTGTTCACTCTGGACTCTCCCAGATGTCTTTGCCTCTGACTATGCTCTCCCTTTTATCTATAATACATTTTCTTCTCCATCATACTTAGGAGCAGTCATGTTATTTCTTTTTTATTCAACCTATCTCCAACACATACATGCACCCATCCTCCTCCTAGCTATTAATTATCCTTCCTTTACCCCAGGGCAACCCCAGGACATGGGATCTTATTTGCTTCTTAGCATAGAATCTTGTAATGTGCTTTATTGTGTTTGGGTTTTTTTTTTTAACTCAACATTGTGAGATTCATCTGTTTTATCTTCACTTCATTTGTAGCCTGAGAAAGTATAGGGATCTCAACACTAGCTCAGATGTTTTTCACTATTTTCAAGAAGTATAAGCCTGTCAAAGAAAAGCTGCATTTGAAGTGGTAGAATATATTTACTTTACTGTCGTTTAAGTAAGCTGTGTATTACTGGTTTTGGTCATTTACACCTTACAGCAGTACCTCAGCTACTCCCCCAACTTAATTTTGTTTTGAAGGTTTGAGTCTAGCATTCCTGACTAGTTAGTGCCTCTTCATTATTTGGTAGCTTGCTTTACATTCTTGGAATTCCTCAGGTACTAGTGATTCCTGTGCCAGTTTGGGGGTTACTTGTAGAATCTTCAGTTATTATAAAGTCTGTTGAGAGATTCCACTAAGAAAAGTCGTAATTTCAATTAAAGCTGTTCTGCATTCGTAATGTTTATGTACCTAGTAGTGTGCAGATTATAAAGTCATATTGTAATTGCTATACACACGTGAATTACCAGAGACCCTTATCCAGTTGGTATCTCTGGCTGCATGATATAAATGCAAAAGTTACTCCTTTATATTCTCCTACCATTTTGCTTTTCTAATTTTAAAGACATTGTGAAAGGTTTTTTTTTTTTTTTTTTTTTGGTTTTTCGACAGGGTTTCTCTGTGTAGTTCTGGCTGTCCTGGAACTCACTCTGTAGACCAGGCTGGCCACGAACTCAGAAATCTGCCTGTCTCTGCCTCCCAAGTGCTGGGATTAAAGGCGTGCGCCACCACTGCCCGGCGTGAAAGATTTGTTACTGTGGTTTTGCACTTCTTTTAAGCATTCTTTAACTGCTCATCTCTCCAGCTCCGTCTGGTTTTGATGGAACATTTAGGAGAACATTATGTTATGGATAATGGGGGACAGAGTGACTTGTTATTTATCAATCTTGATAAATGGCTGTGCTTGTGTGTTACTAGTGATGAAACCCTGGGGCTTCAGCAAACATTCTTCTGTTCAGCTATACTCAGTGAATACATGCCT
Organism: Grammomys surdaster; assembly: GCF_004785775.1. Taxonomy (NCBI): domain Eukaryota; kingdom Metazoa; phylum Chordata; class Mammalia; order Rodentia; family Muridae; genus Grammomys; species Grammomys surdaster. The sequence goes on from NW_021620812.1 coordinate 2,353,927, forward strand.
TTTGCAGGGCCAGAGTGTGTGTGTGTGTGTGTGTGTGTGTGTGTGTGTGTTGGTCCGTCCGTCTGTCTGTGTCTCGTCTGTCTGTGTCTCATGTAGCCCAGGATGGCCTCAAACTCATTCTGTAACTGAGGATAATTTTGAACTCCTGATCCTCCTGCCTCCACCTCCCAGATGTTGAGATTCCCAGTGATACTTGGCCTACAAATGGTAGTGTTATTGAACTAGTCAGAGCATTTTCCAGCTTGACCTTAGCTACTTACATACTTTTCTGTTAGCTGCCTTTGACCAAAAAAGTTTTGATTAATTTGTAACGATAAGGCACAGGTTCTCATAGTTTGCTGTGCTTCATAAATCATTTAAAAGGTTGTTTTGTTTTACTTTGTTTTTGAGATAGGATTTCACTAGATAATCCCAGATGGTTCTGAACAGAAAATCTTTCTGCCCCAAACGACCAAATGCTGGATCATGGTTTGTTTGAGTTTTGTTTTGCTTTTTGAGACAAGATATCTCTAGGCACCCAGACTAACGAGGTTAGGGTGTTCCTTGTCAGCCATCTGTATACCATGCTGAGGTGACAGAACTTTGCTGTGGACCTCTGCTATACCTGACTTTTTACATCTTTTAGCTCCTGGGTTTTTATGGCTGTGCTGTCAGTGTTTAGGGGTAGAGATACAGGCACAATTCCCCACTATTATCTTTAGCAACCTGAGGAGCTTCCTTAAAATATCATGGTTCATACTGAACCATGATTTGTGGCTTTGACACTGAAAAGAATTTCAGAACTAGCTATCTAATGAAACAGTTGTAAATTTGATTAAAGATATTTTAACACAGGCTTCAGCATGAGAGATAGGCCAAAAAGAGGTTCCCAGAAGAAAGCAAGGTACACTGGGGTGTGGAGCACATGGGTGTGGGCTTCTCCTAATGAGTCCCTGGGTTTTGTAGGATTTTGGTTGAATTGAAAGTTATTATCTTGCCGGGCGGTGGTGGCGCACGCCTTTAATCCCAGCACTTGGGAGGCAGAGGCAGGCGGATTTCTGAGTTCGAGGCCAGCCTGGTCTACAGAGTGAGTTCCAGGACAGCCAGGGCTACACAGAGAAACCCTGTCTCGAAAAAGCCAAAAAAAAGAAAGTTATTATCTTATCACTAGTTTGCCCTTGAAGGCACCTAATAGGATTATAATTGTTAAACTAGAAGTCTAGTCCCATGGGGTAATGGGAAAGTAGGATATCTTTACTGTTAATAGTTTTTTCTTAATTAGTTTTATTTTATGTGTATGAATACCAGTGCCCTTGGAAGCCAAAGAGGGTATCAGATTCCCTGTAACTGGAGTTACAGAATGTTATAAGATACCAGGTGGGTGCTGGGAATTGAACCCAGGTCCTCTGGAAGAGCAGTTAGTACCCTTAACTACTAATCTCTCTCTCCAGCCCCTATTTTAAACTGTTCTCTTTGAAAGTTTCTGGCCCAGTCTAGAGAAAGGAGTGAGGTCTTGCCCAAGGTCTGTCTGTATGTTTTGGTGTTAAGCTTAGGTCATTTCTGTGTAAACATAAAATATCTGTATAGGGAAGATGTGTTGACAGGCCTTTATAGCAAATGTTAACTGTGCCGGAGTTGCTTCCTTAGTTATTGAGAGACTCCAGTCAGAACCTGGGATGATGGACTCCTTTTTTTCCTATACTCCCATAGTTTCCCAGTTTTCTGTCATGCTTCAGTGCAAGGAGCTCCTTAACATTGAAGTATTTGAAGAATATGTTTGGCGTAATTTTAAGATTTGGCTTGTGGATTAAATAAACAACAATATACAACTGATAAACATTCTCATAGCTTTAGCTATGTTTTTGGTTTTGCTGATAATCTAAAAGTTGAAAAGAATGGAGACTGGAGAATGACTCAGGTGTTGTTCTTGCACCAGGGTTGAACACCTGGGTTCAATTTCTAGCTACCATCCCTATGGTAGCTCACAATCATCCTAATCACAGTTCCAAGGGGGCCTGGCAACCACCCTCTTTTGACCTGTCCAGGCAACAGGCCAAACACTCTTGCATAGAATAAGCTTTTGAAAAATGTTATTTTTCCCTTTATTCAGTGTGTGTGTGTGTGTGTGTGTGTGTGTGTTTTGCCTGCATGTATGTCTGTTCATCACTTGCATGTAATGCTTGCAGAGTCCAGAGGAAGGTATCTTATGAGTCTGAATTCACAGATGGTTATGAGCTACATGTGGGTGTTCTGGAAGAACAGCTAGTACTCTTCTTATCCTGCAGAGACATCTCTTCAGCCCCAGATAAAGGATTGTTTGTTTGTTTGTTTGTTTGTTTTAAGTTTAAGAGAGTTGCTGATATAGCATAGGTTTTTGACCACTGAAGAATTTGGAATTGGCCATGTTTGAACACCTGTGTGTGGGGTGGCGGCCCTTTTTATGGTTATGGTTTTGGGTGGTAGAGTATAAAGAACCTGGGTTTGAAACCTGAATTTAAATTCTGGCTCTAGCTCTGCATGTTTAAGCAAATTCCTATATCTCAAAGCTGTAGTTTCCTTATAAATAAACTTAGTGCATTCTAGTTGGAATCTGTACAACAAAGACTTGTGAGTACTACTGGTCTTACTGCTGTAGACATGGATGTTTGGAGTGTGTCACACAGTGACGTGTTACTCCAAAGCTCGTGTTTTTCCAAAACCACTCGCAGCTATAAACTGAATGTTTCATTTAATAAGTAGTGGCTGTGTCAGCTTGCAAGTTTTAGTAGTTCTCAGAAAAACGGGTTTCAGAAAGTTGAAGGAAAAGATAGGCAATGACTGAATAGTATAAGCCATCATAATGATAGATAACCTTCAGCGTGCAGTGTTACTGAAATGACAGCATATTCTTTCTGTTGTTTTGTGTTTTCAGAAGGAGCTCTGGCAACGTTTTATTAAAGGAACACTTGGTATACTTCTCACCAGTCTGTCTGGCGTGCTTCTGATAAGCTCAGAATCACTGGGTCAGTGCGAGCCAGTGTGCATACTCTGCAGCGTTTTCCACTCTAACCCTGTGCCCAACTCAATATTATTGCTACTGTAGTGATGGACACCAGTTTTAGACAACATGGCATAGTGTTCTGTTTCGGATTTTCTCAAAGCTAGCAGTTGTTGGCGAGGATAACCAACTTCGAGTTGCCTTGTCGGATCATCTTCAGAGTCTGTTTGTACCCCAGCACGTACTTTCCACTTTTCATAACAAGCTGGAGCCTAGAGTTGATCAACTCCAGAGACTTTTTCATCTCCTTTGTGAGTTTAGGAAACTGTCTGAGTGACCTAAAGAAGTTGTAACTTGGTTAGGTGAGGTGTGGTGCTGCATATCTTGTTATAACTTTGTCTCATTTTTGTTGTCTTCCATATTCCAAAAGTTTTGAAGGTAGAGGTTAACATGGTTGTAATAACTAGCCAGAAGTCAGCCTCTTATCCCAGCTTGCTGCACATAACACTGGGTGGGAATTTAAAAGGCTTTTAAGCAGCTCAATTACATCTTACTAAGCCCATTCTCTAACTTTTCTGTGCATCTGTCTTATTACAGTGACAAGCTTTCCTGGGCTCACCTGTCTGCTTTAATACCAACTGGCACTGAGCCATTACACAGACTACTTCAGCTTTCTCACCACTAAGACGAGAATACTCAGACCATGGAGGGCAGTGTGTATACTGCATGAGATGAGGCATGTTCTTAGGAAGTGCAGGTTACAAGTGTTCTCTTTTTAAAATCTATTTAAATTGTATGTGCTCCCATACATACGTGTGCAGGTGGGCAAATACCATATGTGCCATGGTACATGTTCTTTCTTTTCACCATTTATGTCCCAAGAATCAAACTCAGGGTATCAGGCTTGATGGCAAGCACTTTTACTTACTGAGCTGCCTCACCAGTCTTTATTCATTTTGAGACAGGATCTCTTGCATACTATGCATTAGACTAAGCTGCCCTCTAACTCTTAGCAAATCCTGCCTCAGCTTCAGGAGTGCCAGGATGATACATCTCCCAATTCCCATCTCGTGTTAAGCTGCTGCAGTTCGTGTGTTGGTTGTTACAGGGGTATTCGGAGTGCTGGGAAGACTCTGTGTCTTCTTTCATTGAGCTTCCAAAAGGAATCTGAGGAGGAGGTACCATAGCATGACTCTTGAGGAAGCAGCATCATGGCAAGGGAGGAAACCTAACCTTAAGAAAGCTTGCTAGAGAAAGTGATATGGGTACGATTGAAGGCTAGGACATCATCTGGGGAGGGAAGCCTGTAGGTAAGTGGAGGGCTTTGTTTACCTGGTGTTTGGGAGACTGAGGGAACTCAGACTGAAGTCTCTAGCCTGACAATATAAGTCATCTCTTGTGTTATATGCTCTCTGATCTTGAACCTTGTCAAGTTAACTCAGTGTGACTCAGCAGTAAACTAGGAATTCTCATAGTAATTGTGATGTATATTAAATGAGAGTTAGAATGCATATGTATAATAAAGAGTTATTTAAAAAATTTTATGAGAGTATAGTGGGTGAGACAGTTTGTGTGTGTAAGTCACAGGACAGCTAGTTTCCCCCTGCCGGTAGATGGAATGCAGGCAAGCACCTTTTTCTGCTGAGGCATCTCAACTGGCAGGAAAAAGTAATATTTGTTATTATGAAATAGAAAAAGAGTAGAATGAGATTTGTCTAGATAAAGCATTTATTTAATATAGAGAAAACTACAGAAATAACCCATCCAGGATAAATTGGAGTGAGAAATAGTAAAAGCCTGGAGAGCTGAGGATAGTTTACTTGAGGTTGGCGACGTTGGCTGGTAAATTGGCAGTGGTGAGCGGGAAAAGGACCCTTAGAACAGGCCTTGTCTCAGCTTCCAAGAGCTCCAAGTGCTGATGTCATTAGCTACACAGACTTTACTGTTGTGGAGAAGAGGTCTGAAGCTGTTGGACCAGTGCAGGCTCACATAGATGTTGGTAGAAACAGCCACAAGTCCTTTTAATACAATTAAAAGAATGTGAAAGACTCTTCACATTCTCACTAACAGTCTAAGTGTGTTTAAAGGTAAACCCCTCTCCGAGGAGCCTAAAGACACTTGAGAAATACAAAAAAAGATGGTGACAAACTCATTGATAGCCTGAAGAAGGTTTAGCTCAGGAGAACTGATCTTTGAAAGAAAGGAAATTTGATTGTTTTCTTCAGAAGCTGGGCATGGTGGAACATGCCTGTAACCCTACTGTTCAGGAGATCAAGAAAGAAGAGTAAGTTTGATGACAGCCTGGTTTACCTAGGGAGACCCTGTCTCAAACTGGAAAAGTCGTGCACTTTGTGACATATGTCATAATGAAGTGCACGTCACCTAACGTGTAAAGTTAGCTTGACTATAGTGTTGAGGAGTTTGGCTGGCAGGAAAAATGAGTTAAAGTTACTTTGGGCTGGCAAGATGGGTTAGCCAACAGGCTGTTTCCAAGGTTGACATTTTAGTTTAATCCCTAGAATCCATGTGGAAGCAGACACTGTGGCATGTTAGTGCTCACTCACACATGTATAGAAAGTCAGCCATTCTCCCAAATGGTTACATCCTAGGGGCTTAGTATGAAATAGAGGGTGTTTTGTAATGCCAAATATTCACATACTTATGAAAATGGGACCAAGTAGGTATTAGAACTGGAAAGGAAGGTGGTACTTTTGGAGGTTTGTGTTGATACTGGCAGTTTGCTATATGGACCTAAAGTTCAGGAGGGAAATGCAAAGCTGTCATTTAGACTTAGGGGAGAGTTGTAAGAGCAGGCCCTGAAAGAACACTCACTGCCCAGGCAGGATAGTTAGTTTACAGTCTTGGATTTGCTCTTAACGTACTCAGTGCTTTAGTTAGTTCTATTAGGATTGCTTTTGAAATATAAATTGAAGTGTGTTATTTCTTGCTTCTCCCACTGAAAACTTGGCCATTATTTCTCCTCTGGCAGTAGTGACCTTCTAAAGCCACCTTCTACTTTTTTCTACTCTTTGATGTGTACAGTTTGTTTTTCATATCACAGTCTGAATGATCACTTTATAATGTGGAACCCTGTTACTGTTCTCTTAATCAGAAGTCTCCCAGTGTCCCCAGTTCTTACTGTGGCCCAGCAAACTCTGCATGGTTGCATGGGTACTTCCTTAGTATATTATTCTTCAGTTGTTTCTTGCTATATTGTTGTTCGCTGTAGAGAGTTCCTGTCTCAAACAAGAACAACACATTTGTATTCAGTTTGTGACATTATACCATACACAGTGTCTAACAGAAGTATCTGATCATATAGAACTTGTTTGCGTATATGATGTAAAGCGCTGTGAAAGCATGAGATAGTTTTGCCTTTTACATTTGCAAAGCCCAAAACACTGCAGAGAATACAGTTGGTCCCAGTTAATATTTGTTGAATAGCTATCAATGACTGATAGATTGAATCATTACCAAAAATATATTGAATCGTGCCATTTTTTCTAAACTTGCTATTTCTTCAGTATTATATGTGTTGTTCCTTTCCTGTTAGATGTGAGTTCCAATTCATACAGCAGCCAGTACAATCTTTGAAAAGTATTTATTATATTATGTTCTTTAAAATTCTGTAATAGAATAAATAAGCCTTCAAAATAACATTTGACAAGTAAAATGTGTTAAATATAGACTAATGTCTACCATAGCCTAGAAAGCCTTCCCTAGTCTGGCGCCTGACTAACTGAACCCTTATTTTAATGATATTTTACTCTTCGCCCACTAGATTTCAACCTTATTGGCATCATTTTTAAATGCCTTTTCCTATTTTTGGGCTTGTTCCTACTACCCTAAACAACTTCTAAGATCTCATTATATAACCTAGACTGGCCTTGAACTCCTTATTACTCTGTCTCAGACTCCTGAGGACCAGGGTTATAGGCATGTGCCCCCTTACGTGGCTTTGCACATTTTTCTTTATGCATGCCTGTACTTTATATAAATTTAGAAATTATAAAATTACAAAAATATATTACACTTAGATTAAATTTCACACATGTGGAACCACAAAACTTCTCTATTTTTTCTTCATTAGATGATTCTGACACTTAGCTGTGTTTGAGATCCTCTGGTTTGTGTTTTTAATCTCGATTTAGTTAGTGGGTGGTTAGCTTTAATTTTCAACTTGACACAATCTAGAGCTACCTAGAAGAGATTGTCCATGAGAGAGAGTTTTGATCAGATTGTCTTATGGATATGACTGTTGGGTGGGGGGGGGGTTGTCTTGTAGGAAAGTCTGTTCAAAATGAATGGCCTTTATTCCCTAGGTAGGGGATCCTGAGCTGTCTGAGGAGAGAATTGAGCTGACATAAGTAATCATCCATGTACTCATTCTCTCTCTGCTTGTGGCTAGATCTGACTAGTTCAAGTTCCTCTTACCCTGACTTCTGCCACTGTGATGGACTGCAACCTGGAATTAGGAGTTAAAGCAAATCCTGTTCGCCTTCTGCACACACACACACACACACACACACACACACACACCCAACAGTTTGTTTTGTCAGGGTATTTTATTACAGGACAGAAGCAAACTGACAGTTAACTACTGGAGTGATTTAGACTGGAATTAGGTGGAGATGGAAAAGCCAGGTACATTTTGTATCCCTATTAAAATATGTTGGTATTTGTGATATATGACCCTATATATAATTAAAAATTTGACAGAAGCCAATTTGATGTTAAATGTCTAGTGTTATTTAGGAAGTAGAAATGGCAGAGAACGAGATGGATTTAGGAGAAAAACAACAATATTCATGATCTGATTTGTTCATTTTCTTAGTTTGTTTTATAAGTATGTTTTAAAAACTAATCTTTATTCCAAAGGTGAAAATGTAGGGCTTCCAGAAGCTTAAAAATAAGGCTGAAGTACTATAAGTTGAGAATACTGTCATCTCTCACTGGCTACCCAACTTTCTGGTATTTTATTTTCCTCTTAGCAGTCCAAGTTAGTTGGTCAATACTTGACACATACCGTTTTCTACTGCTGTTTGTAGTCCATATGTAGAGTAATTTGGTCTATGACTCTCATGTCCAACTCTTCATGTAAAAGTATGGAGTGGAATTTGGGAGAAGAGTCTGGACTTAATGCACAGATGAGGCTTCAGTCTCTTTGTCTCCCTTCCCGTAGCCTTTGGCGTGGCATGGGGAAGTGTTCATTCTGTGTGCATACCTCGCCCCAAGAACTTTAATAGATGAGGCCCCTTCCTCAGGGAAGTTTCTGATTAGCCCTATTCTCAGCCCAAGGTGGAAGGACTACCTTTGTAGTTTTCTACACTCTTGTTCCTCATTTGTATTGCTCTCTGCTTTGGTGCTTTATCTTGGAGGCTCCAGCTACCACAGCCTCCCCAAACTCTGTTGATGGTTTTACCTCTGGAAAGCCATGGTACTTGCTGTCACTTCCCTGCTCTGCAACAGGGCCAGGGCAGATGCAGGCATTGTTAGTTTTGTTTACTGATCACTGTCCTGTTGTGTCTGTCTTGTTTGTAAAGTATAAAATAATTTCCATACTTTCTTTTTTTAAATCAGATTTTTAGTTTATCTAATCAATTTAAATAGAAAATCTAGTTTCAGGTAGCAGCCAATTTTTGCTCTATTTACTTTGTGACCAGAGGTGAGTAAGAGTCCTTGGAAGAGACATGGCTCAGAAGGTTTTTTGTTTGAGACTACAACTCCAGTGTTAAGGGAGTCTCACAGTTTTGGCCTACATGGGCACCTGAAATCACATGCTCATATCCATACTGATACACATACACACAATGAAAGAAAATAAATTTGCAAACAGTTTTAGGAGAATGAAGTAGTCAAATACGTATTTCATGAGGACTGTTTTGTTTTTTTGTAGACTACGGTGGGACGAGATTTAAAACAGTTGTCTTAATTTTCCTGTTGCTGTGATAAAAAGAGTCTGACTAAAGCTACTTTAGGAAGAAATGGTTTGTTTATTTTAGCTTATAATTCTAGGTTAGAAATGTATCGTAGTGGGGAAGTTAAGGCATCAGGAGTTTGCAGCAGCTGGTGACATGTCTCCAGTCACACAGAGCAGGGAAGGCAGGGATGCTGTTGCTCAGCTTGCTTTCTCTGCTCTGACACAGCCTGAGCCATGCCGTGTTCCCATCTGCAGAGGCAAGCCGTTCTACTTCAGTTAACACTTCATGACCTCCACAGACACCTCATCCTATCTCCCAGGTGGTTCTAGAATTGATGAAATTCACAGTTTAACACTAGCCATCCACTTGATTGATGTTGAAGGCCTATAGATGAAAGTGGTCGTGGGTGACTGTATTACAGAAATGGGAAACAATTTGAGAACTATATAGGAGGAATAAGGTAGTTCTGAGGTTTTTTAAAGGATGGAATCCCCAAGTATTGATAAAATGAAGATTTTTGTTGTCCCCTTTCTTTCATGAATTTCTATGGATGTAATTTAGACAGCCTTTGTGTTTATAAAAAGATAAAGCGAGTGGGGATATGTTGTATGGAGGTGTGGTGAGGTGAGGTGAGGCCTGCTAACAGTCTTTATGTTTATAGCACATGCTCAGTTGGATGCTTATGAACACCATGTAAAGTATGGCTGTCATTCCAGTAGCAGTCCTGAATTGAGAGACGTCCTGAAGTGGGATGAAGCTTCATATACCAATGTCTAGACATACTAAATCTGTGTTTCTTGATGGATAGGGTCTGGAATAGAAGCAGATACACAAAAGTACTCCACAGATATAATCTCTTTGGACTTCACAGTAGTTCCCTGAGGTAGAGGCAAATGCTATGTCCCATTTTACAGATGAAGAAATGAATGTAGGCAAAGTGACTATCAGTGACAGAAAAACATCCATTTGCTGCCAAATCTGATATCTCTCTCTCTCTGTTGAGCCATATATCTGGACCTGTAGAAGGCATCTACCTTAACTTGTGGTTTTGAACATTCCAGGGAACTGGGAGAATAGATTTTTGGGTTCTTTCTGGGTTTGTTTTGTTTGTTTGTTTGTGTATGTGTTTATGTTTTTGTTTTTTTGTCTTGCTTTATACCAAATAGTAATTTTCTTATTTTTTTAAATAGGAAGTAACTGAAAGAATCCCTAGGAAAGGTACTTATATCTTTGATCATTATCTTAATGATGTTTACAATTGATTGTTTAAAAAGATCATGTTATACAACACATACTTAGTATTTTTACTTAGAACAAATAGAGAATCATATATTAAAAGTGAGTCTATTGTATGGCATTTTATTTGATTTTCCCCCCACCAAGCCTTTAATAATACAAAATATTGCAGGATCTTGCAACTCAAGTTAGTTTAGGCTGGATTTTGTAATTTGTTTTTAATAGTATTCGTGCTTATCCCCTTGCTTTATGACCAGAGCTGATATTTTAATAGGGAAAGTTGCTGTAGTCTTTTTGAAGGGCTCTCGTGTGTCATGAATCTGAGGTCCTGTAATCCAATGAGCACAGTAGTCTAGTGTTCAGTGGCAAGTAGCAGAGAAGAGAATTCTTTGCAATGAAGATTAGTTTTTAGATTTGCTGTTGAATGCTTGAATAGCCCATGAATTTTATTAGTACAGGAAAACAACCAAAGCTTTGTAGCAAGGGTCGAATAAAATAAGGCTTTAAGAACGGGGCTTACATAGCTTGTTTCTATTTTGTTCATTTAAGAAACAAATAGCTATCTTTAAGCGCCTAGAAATGGTAGTTACTGAGATAAAAGAATTCAGATGAAAATGTTGTATTTGTTGTAACTCAAAAGTATTTTATCTGCTTTAGAAGTTAATGCAGCTTTTTTTTTGTGTGTGGAATGCCTAACTTAGAGATGCCTGTGAATAAACAAAGAGCATCTGGAAGATGGTATGAACATTTGGATCAGTTGAATTACCTTATTTTTAGGAAATTATTTGGCTTACTTCCATCCGTTTTTCTCTAGTTTTAAAAACAAGTTCTCACGGAGCTCAGGCTCTTAGCTATAGCTGAGGATGACCTTGAACTTCTTACCTCCTGTCTGCCTCTCAAGTGCTAAGACTGCAGGGGTGCGCCGTTACACTTAGTCTGACAGTTCTTTTATCCACAAACTAGGTATATGGTTACCTATGTTTTTTTAGATAGCTTTTTACTCTCCTACTGTGTAGGAATTGTACAGGCGTGACGTCTTTTATGATATAGATGAAGTAAGCATTGACACTTAAGACTTTGCTTTTGAAACACAGTATTTGTCAGGATTCAAGCAATCCTTCTGTCTGATAAGCAGCAACAACTCACAACTGAACCTGGTGACTTAGTTTTTGTTTGCTTGTTTGTTGTTTTTGTCATCCTTCTGATCACAGGAATGTATCGTTTAGTTATGTGATCACCAGCAGCTATAGTTTTTAAAAATGTTTGTTTGTTTGTTTGTTTTTTGAGACAGTTTTCTAGTCTCAGACTCAGAAATCTGCCTGCCTCTGCCTCCTGAGTGCTGGGATTAAAGGCGTTCACCACCACTGCCCAACATTAAGGACTTTATGTTTAAGAAATATTTGCACAGCTGTGTTTGAGAAGTGTTTTTTAGGTTTGGGGTGCTGGGTTTGACCTCGGGGCTCCTCACATGCTAAGTCCGATATCTCCAGCCATCCTCAGCCCTTTTGTTATTTTGAGACAAGATTTCACTGTCCAGGATGATGAGATGTATGTTTGTAATTAGACTCCTGAGTGTTGGAGTTATATTTAGAAGCTAATATACACCTAGCTTCACTTTATTTTGAGTCATTAATTTTCTGCTTATTCTGATAGATTAGTACTGTATAGTCTATGGTAAGATTACTATAAGAGAATAATTGATCAGACATTCATGTTTATTTTGTATGAGTATGTGTATAATGCTGGAAATCAGACCTAGGATTTTACTATTGGCCCTTTACTATTGGCCTGAACAATGCCAAAATTGAATAGGCCTGTTCAGCCCCTATGAAGAATTTTACGGTTATGTTTAAGAACTCATGATATGCCATCCCCTCCCCATTTCTGTATGGGTCAGCATGAGGTTTCTTCAATTGTTTTTCAACCTTATTTTTTGAGGTAGAGTCACTCACTGAACCTGGAGCCTTGCCAATTTGTTAGGCTTGCAGGCCATTAAGACCTGTTCCTCTCCCCGTCTCTTCCCAGCTTTAGGATTACAGGAATGTACCCCTGGGAGTCTGTGTAGGTCTCCTTTTTACTGAGTTCTTGTACCCTTGTTCTACCCTAGTTCCTTCCACCCCTCTCCCCCAACACTAGGTCAGAAAGAAAGAAGGTTAGAGGAAAAAGGGGGCTTAATCCTCCTTAAGCTACTTCCTGCTGATTAGGGGTATTGAGCTCCTTGGGGCAAGTCCAACTTCTTGTCCAATAGCAACCAGGAGCAGTAGAGGGAGCAGCAGTCTCTTCAGGCCCTCTCAGGTCTCTGCCATTTTAAAGACCCTAGAATTAAACTATCTTCAGGGGCAAAAATCATGCTAGTGCATGAGACAAATCATAATTACCTGCTGTGAAGCAGCCTTTTATCCCACACCTGGGATTAAAAAAAAATCATACTTATATAATATCAGATTTTTTTTTTTTGTTTTTTCGAGACAGGGTTTCTCTGTGTAGCCCTGGCTGTCTTGGAACTCACTCTGTAGACCAGGCTGGCCTTGAACTCAGAAATCCACCTGCCTCTGCCTCCCAAGTGCTGGGATTAAAGGCGTATGCCACCACCGCCCGGCTATAATATCAGATTTTTAAAGAAACCAAAATTCTCACTGAGAATTTTGAACTAAGTCCTGTGTACAGTAAACATGTTACCAGCAGAGCCATTTTTGAGGCCCCATCACTTCACTTTTTTTTTTTTTTTACTTGCTCAGCCATCTTGCCCCTATAAAGTTATAAGAATTGTATTGATACCTTAATAGCATCATGAAACACCAAAAACTGCTCTCTTTCTTGTTAGTGTCTGATTGATTGTAGACTTAGTAAATGAGATACGTCTTCAATCTAAGGCTCTCTGCTTTGCAGAAATTTTAAATTTTCAATTGAGAATATTTCTCATGGGTAGTGTCTGTCATACATGTAAGAATGTTAACAAATCACCTCTGAAGATAAGGTGTTGTATCATGGTTACATGTTATGTCATAAATTATGAAACTTAGTAGAATGAAGTGTGCTATATGTATCTTAAAGCATTTTTGTTGTCCACAAATCTATAAACAGTAACATAGTCATAGTGACCATATTGTGATTTCCCTTCACAGATAACAAGTTGTGCTAGTACAGCCGTATAAATAATTCCTGAAGTCTCAGTGTAACATGGACATTAACAGTGATGACATATAAATACAGATGCTTGGAAATTAAGTACTAGGCGAAACACTTCAAAAGGTAAGAAAAGAGTGTGATATTCTCCAAGGCCAAGTGAGGCAGAAGTAATTGGCTAGTTTGGTTATTTTCAATGTATCGGGCTTTTAAGAAATATGTCCAGTGGAGCCTGTTTAAATGCTAGTAGAACTCAACTTTAAATACTGGTTCTTTTGTGAAATTAGCAGTAACAGATATTCTTATTTGGCAAATACAGTGGGTGATTCTCTCCTCCCGAGAATGAACCCTTCTCCTGAGAAATGTCTGGTACTGTGGCCAGAATTTTAGAGTGCTGTCCTTCCATATATTCACAAAGTCTCTGCTTCTGATGGTGGCCACCACTTCCTAGCACATGTCCTGCTTTGCTTTGTGAGGGACTTCTGCGGAGAACAGAGAAGTTACTGGTTGGAGTCTTCAGTATGAGGCTGAATTTTCAAGTCAGCTTACTATCTGTAGAATCATGTTTTCCCTGTGTCCCCTTCTTCATGTTAATTTAGAGCTTTAAACAAACAGGAAAATGATTAAGTAAAGATTTAAAAGGAGAGGTTTCATTTATAGTTGGTAGATCATAGACCTTATCCTGAGAAGCAATTTCTTCCTACTTAATTTTTTTATTGTAAATAGGAAAATTAATAAGAACTTTCAGAGGTAAATGTGTATACTAGAGTACAGTTCTATAGGGCATTAGAATGAGAATGCAAGTTTGAGAAGAAAGAGTAAAATCTACTTTAAGTATGGTGGTGCATGTCTTTAATTCCAGCACAGTGAAGGCAGAATGAGGTGAACTTTTGTGAGTTAGAGGCCAGCCAAGTCTATGTAGTGAATTCCAGGATAAACAGGCTCTGTAGAGAGGCCCTGTTTGAAAACCACCACCACCACCACCAAAAAAAAAAAAAAAAAAGAACCCAACAGGCATGATTATTTGTGTACACCTATAACCCCAGTGCTTGGGACTTCAAATTCAGCAACATGGGGGAAGTTTGAGGCTGCCTGGGCTACTAGAAACCCTATCTCGAAAAACTGGGCATGCTGGTTCACACCATTAATCTCAACACTCAGGAGTCAGAGGCAGGTGGATTTCTGTGAGTTTGGTTAGCCTGAGCTATATAGTGAGATGATGTCATTCCCACCCTCATCCCTCCCAAAAAAAACAAAAAAACAAAAAACAGACAAACATAAACCAACAAAATATAGCATTTACAGTTAATGTAGAGCTTATTATGTACATTAAATAATTATAATAGGCACTGAATAATCATAATACTTATAGATTCTGTTGGCTATAATTACATAGACTAGTACATCACCTTTAACAGTAATCTCTTTATTTTTTTACTAGGTAGAACCCTGATTTACAAGGTTTGATAATGGTATCAGTCCTTAATTATAATACTTCACTTAAAATAGTACCCATTTAAAAGTACCTGGTTTAATAGTTAGAGTGGCAAGATTAGTCATAAACATCTACTCGTCTTTTTTCTAGTAATGTTATTTGCGGATGGGCACTCCTACTAATAACCTAATTAGCTAGAGCATATAGTCTCTGAAAAAGATACCATAACATACTAGTAAAACTGCAGTTAAATATGATATGCCAAGAATTGCAATGTATTGACTTAATTAAAATACCAGACTGAGTATTCAACTCCGAAAACTCTTTGATTTTTTTTCTTCTCGTTGATAGTCTGTATGGCCGGGGTGGTGGCCCTGAGAATCCCAGTACTTGGAGGCAAAGGCAGAAAGGTCTCGAGTGTAAGGGCAGTTTAGTCTACACATCTCATTCCAGGACAGCCATGGCTATGTAGGGAGACCTTGTTTCCAAAACAAAACAAAAAAACCAACAACAAAAAAAGAAAATGGCAAAAAGTAACAGAAGCTTCCTTTAGTAGCTGAGTCTTGGAGCATGTTAGTGAATATTACGTGTGCTGTGTATGGTACAGAAGACTGCAGGCTGTATAGTTACCTAATGGTTTTTATTGTTTTTGAGCAGCTTTCAACTTTGGGTCTGGACCTCTTTAGGGGTTGGAGATCAGATATTTACATTATGACTCATAACAGTAGAAAAATTACAGTTATGAAATAGTGGTGAAAATGATTTTATGGTTGGAGATCACCACAACATGAGGGACTGCATTAAAGGGTCACACACAGTATTAGGAAAGTTGAGAACCACTGGTTTAGATCCTGGTTCTTATACTCAATCCTAAATCTAGGAAATCTTCTAGAAATCCTTTAGGTCATCTTTAAGAGGAGGGGAAAAGGAAAAAAAAAAAACAACCTTAGAATGAATTGTAGGAAAGAGCTGAGCCATGCTTTACTCAAGGTACTAATGGAGTTGTCTGTAAGGATTTGCTACTACACTGTTCTAGTTGGCTTCTTCAAGTTCTGCCTAGTTGCTTAGTGCCTCCTGGGGTTGCTCATCCTGAAGCACCAAATCATTACTTAAAGACACTGCAGCCTCTGTGTACTTTTATACTCAAAACAAATTGTTAGCATATGTTAATTTCCTTATTTAATACCTTTTTTTTTATCATTTTATTTTAAAGAGAGTCGTTTAAGAGGTTCTAGTGTTCTCCAAGGCTGAAGCTGAGAGTCTGAAAGCCCGAAGCTTAAACTCAATTGTAGATCATAATTCCATCTCCTTCAGGATATATAAGGAAAAGAAATGATATTTCCACAATGATAGATCTTTGGTTGTACAGGTAAGTTATTCAGTTTTGCAGTAGAGAAGACAACTGTAGCATGATTTTATTTTGGTGGGAGGAGATATGTTATTTTCCGTCAACCTTTCTTTAGGGAAAGGACTGAAGATTAAGTATTTTCCCTTTTTTATTTCCCAAAAAAGAGATAAATGAAATGACTTTGGAATCCTGAGAGACCAGTAAGCCTGCCTTTGAAATGTACATATTTTTTTTTAAAAAAAGAAATGTACATATTTAAGGAGCAGTGTGAAATGTTTTGTCTTCTTGGTTGTCTCAAATGTGTATATTCATTCAAATTACTCTCTCTGTCTGCCTACCTATACGTCTATCATCCTGTCAACCATCTATTGTTTCTGTCTTGATGACAATGGAGATTCAGTTATATATATATACTTGTGTAGTAGAATTTCCAAACTGGCAAGCAGTTATTATTATTGGCCTTCAATGAGTTGAGTGGTTATGGTCACAGGCGTTGTTTGGCTACAACAGAGTGAGAATTGTACAGCTGACTTGTCTTTTAAGAGTTTTAAGTTTTTAAGGCTACTCTGGGCAATATAGAATGTTCCAGGCTATCCAGTGCTGAATAGCAAGATTCTGTCTCAAAAACCACAACAGACCTGTGTGATAAGCAACACCTGAGCACAGCCTATGCTGTAGATGGACAGGAAAGTCATATTGGCAACACTTCTCACTCGCTCTTCCTCATTTTTTTTTTTTAACTTTGGCTTTTGTACCTGAAAATACACAGGTATTGTGACCAGTTTTCTATAAGTTGTTCACTTAATAAAATATGATAATCATATTGGTGTTGGTTGTGCATGGTGTTGTCTGCTTCCCAGAGGGAGGCAGAGGCAGGCAAATCTCTCTAAGCATGAGGCCAGCCTGGCCTAGACAGCCAGAGCTACATAGTGAGACCCTGTCTTAAAAATCCAAAATAATAATGATGATCTTGTTTAGTCTGTCCTGTTTCTTTTGGTTCTGATCCAGTTATGTGGGTATAGTCACAGAGACTAGAGGTTTATGATCTGAAAGAGCTAATGATGTTTTAGAATTTAATAGTTTTTATAAAAGTAGATTCAATTTTGGGGAAAAGTAGTTCAGTGGATGTCAGATAAGAGGATTTGTGGATTTAGGGGAGGTTTGGGACTCAGTGTGGACAGGCTAAAAAAGTTGGTTGGCTGGCCCTTTTCTGTCTCTTCAGTAGTTGGGGACTTAGGAGGATGGGGGAACACAGGACAAAGTGCTGTATTCCAGTGAAGAATCATACTCTTCCTGTTCTCTGCAGAACACTGCAGCTCATCAGTAGGTGGGTAACATAGGATAGATTTTGTTTTTATTAGTAGTTGGGTTTTGCCCACATGAAAGTGTTAATTCATGGTTTAACTCATGGTTTCCCTTCATTCTAAAACTATAGTAATACAATTTCTGTTACCAAGTATGTGTGGCTAGGACTTTCACCAGCTGTCTCTTACTTTAGTTGATTAGCAAGGGTGTTCCTGAGCTAGTTGGCAGATGGGTTCACTTCTAGTTCCTTAACTACTTCCTGTTTGACTAGAATATAATTATATGTCCAAACCTCTTCACCAGATTCTTTAGTGACTGTATTTAGGCAGAATAAGGAAAAGTACAGCTTTAGTCTGTACTACTTTGCTAAATAAACAAGCTTGGCAAAACAGTATTGAAATTTGGTTGGGATAATGTAGATATACTTAGGTAAAGTGTATATAACGTTAATTCAATCCAGGATAAATTTACAGTCTGTTGTTTGATACTTCTTTAGCCAAAATGATCATGGCCTTATTTTTAATGTTTTGTTTAGATCATCGCTATCGGGTAAAATATTAAAGAGAATTTTATGTCTAATTAGGCTTGCAACCTGATAATTGAATTATATGTTAGAATATGCCCCAAGGCATTGATCTCTGTGTCTCTCATACGCAACATGTATGAGTTGGCTGGAGAGGGCTTGACATTCTGCAGGTCTTTCTTTTTTCTTGGCTTTCCCCCTTTCTGTTCTAAGTACCAAACCCAGGTCTGGGTTTCTAGCAAGCTTCAAGACATGCTTCTAATGTGGACTCTCAAGCTATACTTGAGTTACAACAGTTTAAAGAACCAGGTAATACTTGCTGTAAAATGAGCTCTTGTTGGTCTCCAAAATTATTGTTTATTCTAGCATTTTTACAGTTTATTGGTCCTCTCCCAAGACAGCTTCTTGGTAATCACAGACCAGTAGTTGGGCTTTATTGTAATTGTTGCAAAGAACTAAAACCTTTTTAGGGAACAAAGACATGGAAAGGGCTTGATCTTTGATACTAATCAATGTTTTCATTTTATAACTGAAATCATGAAGAAAAGTGTAGGTATTCATAGGTGGTATTTGATAGAGATTTGCATTCATATTTGTGTGTACCTACACATGTGTATGTCTTTGTTAATTCCCAGTATTAATGACAGATACCTGATTTAATAGTCTCTTCTCTGGAAGTTGGATTCCAGAGGAAGAGACTTTGCTCCTTGTTCAGATTTCCACATCATGTAAGAGGTTTATATGCCTTTAATTGGCATCATTCATTAAAAAACAAAATTCAATGAGTTTCCAGTATTTTTCAACCACAAATTATGAAGCTTATTAAATTTGTATTTTATTTTATAGTTTGTTTATAAAATTAATTTTAGTTTTAGATTCATACTTACACAGATATTTAGTATATCACCTTCAACATTGAGAGGTCCAGATTTTGGTACATCAGCTAAATAAATTGCTTTTAACTGTTTTCAATTTTAACACATTTGAAGCTTAATTTATTGTAATTAAAAGTGGAAATTGATGGGGCTATCAGTATGTATTACCTGTGAGTAGAGTAGGACTCTCCTTGATGACATGATGTTACAAAGGTAAATGAGACACGTTCCTGCTGTGAGTGGTCAGACAGTGAAGTTCCTGTGAGGTGAGGCACTGTCTCTCTCCTGATGCTGTGTATACTATACTTACTGTTAACTTGATTTCCATGAGATTCTCTAGAACAAGTAAATGTGCTGTAGCTACAGATTTTGAAGTATGCCCTGCTTTGAAATGAAGCTAAATTCAACCAACTTAACACATTTCACAGAGTATTTTCTTAACTCATTGTCAGCAGGTCAGCAGCAGGAACAGGGAAGTGCTTTTCCTTAGTGGTTCCTTGTGTAACATGTTGCTGTGGTCATCTGTAGTTCCACCTTCTCCAGTATTAGGTATTTGTAGTTGAGGCCTTGAAGGGAACGGACTTGATTTGCATGGGGAGGAAATAAAATGGCATTAAAAGGATTCTGTGTGAGGGACATGGTGAAGTTACATTATAGCCATTATTGGCATTTAGCCATTCTGTGCTCCACTTGAAATTAAGCAATGAAGTGGCAAAATATCTAAGAAAACCAAATGGGTGGGACTTGGAATAATGATGCCTTTGTTCTTCTTGATAACATGAAGTTCTGGAAAATATTAACTCTTTCAGAGTTTACCCAGGTGGATCAATGAGGACTTACTCCAGCTTATAAAGTTAAGCATCCTTACTAAAAACAACCCGTTTATCTCCCAAACAATGAGTTCAAGCTATCCTACACTATACACAGAAATTTACAGCAAGAAAGAGTATGTGCATGTATGTGTAAAAATGCACACAAGTGTTATATATGTCAACTAATATTCCCTGTTTCTGAAATGACTATTTCCTTTTGAGGACAGCTACTGCTTTCTGTTCTCAGGATACCTTCAAGTAGTGACATGCTTTTCTCTAGAGATGGCAGCTTTGCTTTGCTGTGGTGTTAGCCAGTGCAAGCTACTGTTATGACTTCTGTCCACTATATAATTACAGAAATTCATAGCAATATCTCAAAAGTACCCTTACTACCTCATTATTAAGGCACTTAATTAACCTGAAAAAAAAAAACACTTTAGTAGAAACCTTAAGACTGACTGGAATGGCTTCTGGAAGATAGATGGTCTGTAACTTCAAGAGTATTACTTTAATAACCAAAATGAAACAGTTATGATCACTTCTGGGTACTTTGCACTATTCTGAGAGGCAAAGAAACAGTGAACATGGTCTTCAGAGTTCTGTCTGAGCTGACTTTATGTCTGTCAGTACACTGTGCCTCAGTCTCCTCAATTGTAACTTAGGTACAATAGACCTGTCTGAGTTGTCTTCAGGGAGTAAAGGTATGTTAAACATATACATGGCATCCCAGAACATATTAAATGGTATTTGTTAGCTATTACTAACATCATTATTGGAAACTTTAATAAAATAACCTTTATCCCATTATTTATTGATAATGGCTATACTTGGATAAAAAGTTACAACATTATGCTTTTGTTTTAGATATATTAACTATTACCTTTTTCTCATTATTTTGTTTACATTTTTGAAGGTTTCCCAATGAGTGGATCATGATGACCGTATGGTAGGGACTTGCCATAGTATGGCTGCTTCCCGATCTACTCGTGTTACAAGATCAACAGTGGGGTTAAACGGCTTGGATGAATCTTTTTGTGGTAGAACTTTAAGGAATCGTAGCATTGCTCACCCAGAAGAAATCTCTTCTCATTCTCAAGTACGATCAAGATCACCAAAGAAGAGACCAGAGCCTCTGCCAATTCAGAAAAGCAATAATAACGGAAGAACTTGTGATGTAAAACAGCAGAGTGCTCGAGAATCATGGGTAAGCCCTAGGAAAAGAAGACTTTCTTCTTCAGAAAAGGATGACCTAGAAAGGCAGGCCCTAGAGAGTTGTGAGAGAAGGCAGACAGAGCCAGCACTGCCAGTCTTAAAGAACATTAAACGCTGTCTTAGAGCTGAAGCCACAAACAGTTCAGAAGAAGATTCGCCTGTAAAACCAGACAAGGAGCCAGTAGAAGACAGGAGGACAGTAGTGGACCATGATGCAGACTTTGAAGGGGCTAACCGAGCTTGTCGATGTCTTATATTGGATGATTGTGAGAAAAGGGAAGTTAAAAAGGTGAATGTCAGTGAGGAAGGGACACTTAATGCTGCAGTAGTAGAAGAAATCACAGGCTATTTGACTGTCAATGGTGTTGATGACAGTGACTCAGCTGTTATAAACTGTGATGACTGTCAGCCTGACGGGAACACTAAACAAAATAACCCTGGTTCCTGTGTGCTGCAGGAAGAATCAGTAGCTGGAGATGGGGATTCGGAAAGCCAGACTTCAGTGTTCTGTGATAGTAGGAAGGAGGACAGTTGTATAGACCATTTCGTGCCTTGCACAAAGTCAGATGTGCAGGTCAAGTTGGAGGACCACAAACTAGTAACTGCCTGCCTGCCTGTGGAACGTCGGAATCAGCTGACTGCTGAGTCAGTTTCAGGCCCTGTTTCTGAAATTCAGTCATCCTTAAGAGATTCTGAGGAAGAAGTAGATGTGGTGGGAGATAGCAGTGCCTCCAAAGAGCAGTGTAATGAGAACAGCAGTAACCCTCTGGACACGAGTTCTGAACGAATGCCAGTCTCTGGAGAGCCAGAACTGTCCTCTAGGCTAGACTGTGTTTCAGCTCAGATGACATCTTTATCAGAACCTCAAGAACATCGATACACCCTGAGAACTTCACCTCGAAGGGCAGCCCTGACCAGAGGTAGTCCCACTAAAAACACATCTCCTTACAGAGAAAATGGACAATTTGAGGAGAATAATCTCAGTCCCAATGAAACAGACACAACCGGTAGTGATAATGTAAGTGAGTCTCCCACAAATCCTGTCGAAATTTCTCAAGATGAAAAGGTTCCGTGTTGTGACTCTGAAAACTATGGAAGTGAAGGACTAAGTAAGCCACCCTCAGAGGCCAGAATGAATATTGGACATTTGCCATCTGCCAAAGAGAGTGCCAGTCAGCACACTGCCGAAGAGGAAGATGATGACCCTGATGTTTATTACTTTGAATCAGATCATGTGGCACTGAAACACAACAAAGAGTATGTGTAACTATGGTAACCATGAGTTCTGCTTTGCTTATCACTTCCCAGGGTTTCAGTATTTGTTAATAAATGTCTGTACTTAATGCTTTTATTACAGATGACATTAATACTTTAGCAATAAGTTCAGATTTAACATACATTTTTTAACTTAAGCTAAGAGACTTGATGTTTTGACGTTGAACTTCATTACTGGTAGTTGAAATTTTCTAGTGCTGGTGTCCCACGTGTCTAAATGAGGAAGGACTGATGGAAGCATGGCTGGTGTCGCAGAGAGATCAGTGTAAATGGGAGTGGTGGTGACACTAGGGCTTTCAGTGCTGAGTCGTCCCTTGCAGCTCACTCTGCCTTCTACTTGGAGGGCTGTGTCATGCCTGCCTTTCCAGTATGGGTAAAATCAGTGATGAGCATGGAGCTGGCATCCAGCTGCTGGGAACCTAGCATATACTTCAGTCCCCGTTGCGTTTTTTGATTTAAGAATGTGTTTGATCCATTATCTTGGCAGCGTAGAGATATAGATAGTGCTGTTAACATTGTGATAGTGATATTTGACATAACTCTAATTAGTACTGTTGTTTTCTAAGCCCTTATTACAAAGGTTCTTACTGCAAATAATTCTGTGTCCAAAATTGTCCACAATTTTCCTCACTTACTTTAAAGTGTTCGAGAGAGTAACACAAATGAATCAGAGCTGTCTAAATAATTCATGAAGGACCTGTATAAAGTGTTCATCAAAACTCTTTGTTTTTTGAGACAGGGTTTCTCTGTGTAGCCTTGGCTGTTCTAGGACTCACTCTATAGTCCAGGCTGGCCTTGAATGCAGAGATGTACTGACCTCTGCTCCTGAGTGCTGGGAATAGAGCTGTGTACCACTAATGCCTGGCTCATCAAAACCATCTTAATGAATAACAGTGACAATTCCTCTCGTAGGTCAGCTTTTCAGCTACTATCATAAAGTCAGATTATATTAGTTGTTCAAAAATAGTTGGATTTGAGAAATATTTCTAATGTCTTTTGTGATAGATGCTTGATCAAGTGTCCTATCAAGGCTATGGGACACTATCTTTTTGCCACATTTATTAGATCGATCAGGACTTTAATCTGGCAGTACTGTGGCCTTTTATCATACATCTCCTTTCTGGAAAAAAAAGAGGGTTTTTTCTGTGTTCTTTTAAAATTGTGTTTTAATACTGTGATTTACAAAAGAATTTTCCCTGATGTTTTACAGTTTTTAGGTTATGAGTTTAATATAGTTAAGATCAGTTTGAGGCAGAAAAACATAATCGCATAAAGGAAAAATTTCAGGTAGAATTGAGATGAACTGGTGCATGGTGCCAAACCAACAGTGTTTCAGCATGAGAGGCTAAGGCAAGAAGGTAGCCTGGGTCATATAAGGGAACCCTGTCTTGAAAACCCAATAAACCCAAACAAATCAACAAAAACAAATGTTTTCCATGTATACATAATCTTTTTTTTTTTTAAGGTTTTTATTTGCAGGAACAAGGAAGATGTATGTTTTAGAGGAATAATTAAAACCTCAAAAAGTATGATATTTTGCTTTCTTAGTTTTGGAATGGGGATGCCTGTGTTACCGAGGTTGGTGTTGAATTGTGAACACAAGTGATTCTACTGCTTTAGCTCTCTGAGAATGTGGGAGTTTGAGCTTGCGTGACCATGGCCAGCTCCAGTTTAAACAAATGTGAATTTCTTTAGATTTATTTCTTCTGAACTGAGAGCCTGGCAAGTGTGAGGCACACATGGTATGTTAGAAAAGACCTCTAGCTCATGACCTTTAAAACTGGAAGTTTAGCATTGTCTACAGTATTTATGAATACTCTTCCAGAAAGAAGTAAGTCATATTTCCTGATGCCAGTTAAAGTAGGTTATTATAGTCGGGCGCCATAGTGCACAAATACATATCTACAGACCCCATCTCACAGTTTTAGTAGAAAACGCTGCGGTTGCCATAATACTGCTAAGTTAGGAGGCGCTGACTCTACCTGTTCTAGTTAAAATTTTCCTCTAAGCTAGCAGTAATGATTTAATTGGCAGCCTTCACCTTGTCCTTTTAATTTATCCATCTGTTTAAAAGACCCTCACTCTGATGTTGAGCAGGTACTTTAAGAGTCCTAGCTTTAGTCCTGGTTCATCTCACGTTAGGTGACAGCACAGAGAAAGGAGTCTTAAGTGTTTGAGGTAATTAGCTATGGCTCATATTATACTTTTTACTTTTTCCCCAAATAGAGAACTACACTTGCTCAGTGAGTAAGGGGGCTTCCTGATAGGAACTTCCCTCATTGGTTTGTCCTCTTGCACACATCTCAGTTTTGCATTGTCTGTTACCTGGGCTCTGAAAAAGTTACTACTTCTCCATCACAAGAGTCAGTCAGTGTCAGTTACTGTGCCATGGCTGTGAATAGATGCTTCTGAAGATGTATGAATCTGTGAGAGCCTGAATGAGTTTATGATGTTCATAAGTGGTTGTAAGACTGCTAATGTGGGTGCTAGAAACTGAACTCAGGTCTTCTTCAAGAGCAGTGAGTGTTCTTAACTGCTGAGGTATCTTTCCAGACCTTCACTTGGATTAATTTTATTTTGAAAGTTTATTTTAGATACTTAATTTAATTTATATATGAGTACTTTGCCTGCATGTTTGTGTGTGAGCCACTTTACGTGCCTGCATGTTTGTGTGTGAGCCACTTTACGGTTCCTTTGCAAGAGCATCAGTTGCTTTTAGCTGCAGAGCCATTTCTTTAGCCTCCTGCTGTATTATGATTGCTTCATTCCTCTCTCCTTCCCCTCTTTCTTTTCTCCTTCCTTCTTTTTATTTTGAGACAGGGTTTCTTTGTGTATGTAGCCTTGTCTGTTCTGGAACTCTCTGTGTAGACAAGGCTGGCCTTGAATTTATAGAGAGCCACCTACCTCTCTCTGCCACTCAGGTGCTGTGGGATTAAAGGCATAAGCCACCACCATTGGCTCACTCTTTTCTTATCCTTTCTTCCTTTCTTCCTTTCTTCCTTCCTTCCTTCCTTCCTTCCTTCTTTCTTTCCTTCCTTAGTTTTTTTTTTTAAAAGACAGGGTCACTATGCATCCGTGGCTGTCTTGGAAATCACTATGTAGGCCAGGCTGGCCTTCAACTCACAGAAATCCACCTGCCTCTGCTGGGACTAAGGGCATGTGCTGTCATGCCCAGCTTGACTTAATTTTGATGTACACTTGGGGGTATTTCCTCTTTAATGATACCCCTTCTACCTGCTGGTTGACTATTTAGAAATATTAATTACCACTATTTCAGATACTGAGGGTTGAATTTGGGCTCTATTAAACTTTTACCTCCTGCCCTGAAGATTATTTTTTTATTGATATTCTTTGACATTTAAAATAAAAAAAAGGCAAATTGAAACATTGGAATAATAGGAATTATAGTTGAAGAATAAAGTTAGCTATTACTTGAAATATGTTGTTAGATATTGCAGTGAATAGAGCAGGAGTTAAAATTAGATCACTGGTTGAGATAAAGTTCACAAGGATGAGCAAGAGAAAGTTCCATACAAGAAGACATAAAACTGTACTAGGTTTGAAAAGTAACACTTTGAGATTAAATAGTGTAATATCTTTGGATTTTTGTCCCTTTTCTTACTGCTTAGGACTTTTGGTGGACTGTGTCCAGTGTATACTATGTTTAGAAAGGCATGCGAATGTCCTCCTTTATATCAGTGCCAGTGTACTCTAATTTCTAATACATGGCCTTCAGTTATCTTATTTTTTATCTATATGGATACTTTGTGTACATGTATGTTTGCATCATGTGTGTCCAGTGCTGCTGGAGATAGTAAGAGGGAGTCAGGCCTCCCTGAGACCAGAGTTAGAGACAGTTCTGAGTCACCATGTGCAAACTAGGAACCAAACTTAGACCCACTAGAAGAGCAGCTTGTGCCCATTCTCACCCACTTCTCCAGCTCCAGATCTTTTTTAATAAAATTAACTAGTGGAATGTGCTGGTGCTACCACTTGGGAGGCAGAGACAGGCAGATCTCTTGAGTTTGCGGGCAGCCTACATAGTTACAGAACAGCCAGAGCTACATAGTGAAGCCCTGTTTTGAGAAATAAAATTTTTTAAAAATTAACTGGACTATCTCACAGTTGTTTTCCCTAATACTTTTAGCCATTTAAGTTAGAATTTTTTGATTCACCTTTATTTTGCTATTTTTTACATTTCCTATGTTATCGTTCTGGTTTAGTTCTGTAGTGTACTATCAGGTTCTTAAAATACATAGCATATATTCTTTGAAGGAAAGTTTCATGGTTACAGTTTATTGGTAACGAGGTTATGAAATGAGATAAACTGGTTGTAGTTAAAATGAAGTGTCTTTTTCCTTCTGATTAACACTTGATTATGAATTTTACAAATTTAGTGTGATACTCAAAAATGTATGCATTATGTAAGGGTCAGATTAAGAGAATGGTTACATCCATCAACTCTCAGTGTTGAGGATATCATGCCTCTTGGTTTGAAGTATGTCCTGATTTGGTCAACAACAGTTAACTCTGTTCTGTAGAACACAAACCTTTCCCTCACTGGGTTCATTAGCCATCTTCCTCATGGCCAGGTCCCCAGTGTCTCCTGAAGTAGCCGAATACACCCCAGAGCAGCCACAGTTATGGGAGGAGCCAAGGTACAAGTAGAGCGTGCATTTCGTAGAGCTTTCTGAAGTTATAAGTAGATAAGATTTGCATGTTTTAAATGGTATCTCATTCAAGTGTAGACTCAAGTTAAGTTCCTTACAAAGGCAGTGTCGTTGATTGTACCAGACAGGAAGAGCATGCCCGTTTCCATCCTGGTGGGAGGTCCAGCAGACACCATAAGAGCTGATACATCACCTGTATAATTGTAGCCAGTATATTGTCCTCTGAATGTACTTTCTCTTTGCATTGCACCTTGGTTTTGATACTACTCAGTCTTAATTACTGACCTTTCTTTTCCTCCTCTGGGTTTCTCATTAGCTACTGTGGCTTAGAAATATGTTAGCCTATTTAGTAGTGGATTTAAGTGTGGAGCTGAGCTTAGACTATTGTATTCCTCCAGACTATTTCCATTGCTGCACAGAAAACAGAGCAAACCATATGTGAGAATGAGTTTATCACTGCTTCCCAGCCATTCTCAGCATCTCTCAGGTAACTTCGCAGTGTCTAGAAGAAAGGCAGCTGCTTTCACCTCATCTGCCAGCGTGGGGTGAGCTCTGTGAGCATCAGTCGGTGTCAGCTCTTCTGGGTCACCTGAAATGGTTGCTGTCTGTAGTACACGTTCCCAACTAACTAACTAAACTTTTCTTGTGATGAAGGCATGCTTTAGGTAATACCTGTTCATTTAAAGCACTTCCCTTTACTATCTGTCCCTTATTACTCTAGTGCTAGCCCAATTAAATGGAATTTTTTTTCTGTTAACATTTTATTTAGTGGGAGAGGAGCAGCAGCCTGTAGAGGTCAGAGGACAACTTAGAGGTGCTGTTGTTCTCCCACAGTGTCAGGTTTGGTGGCAAATGCCTTTATCTGCTCAAAATTATCTCAGCCCAATTTCCAAAATTGGTTTTTGGGGCAGAGGGATGTGTGGCCTGGCTGTCCTGGATCTCACTCTGTAGCCCAAGCTGGTCTTAGACTCAGAGAGATCTGCCTGCTTTGGCCCCCTGAGTGCTGAAGTTAAAAATATGTGTGGCACATCTTTACTGAGTATGCCTCCATTCAACCAAGAATGTTTAACTCATGGTGCATGCGGGTCATGTGCTCTAGGATTGCTGGGAGTGCAGCCCAACATACAATTGTAAATACTTAGTTTAATTCCCTCATTTCTTGAGCTGAACTGTGTGGATGTTGGCATTGTGTTACAATGTGGAAATGATGGGTATGTGTGAAGGATGCCTTCTCATGTGCCCACCTACATGCTCTGGTTTGTCTGAGGCTGATTTCCCTGGTTAGTGTCCTCTGTCAACAAGGGGGAGCCCTCTTAGTTAAGAGCATTTTCTCTGAGAGGTCTTTCTCTTGTCAAGACTGACCCGACACTGTGTGCTCTATTGTAGTGAGTGATAACTGCTGTAATTGTATATAATAGACCACATGTTTTTTGAGAAACATGTCCTTCAACTTAGGAGAATTTTCAAGCCCTTAACCTGTTTTGAAGATGTTAGAACAATTGACATACTTCTGGTAATAAAATCTTTATTTTTTCAGTGCTGAAAATTCATCCTAGGTTTTTATGGATGCTAGGCAAGGATCTACCACTGAGCAGAGCTCTCAGCTACCAGACTGACTGTGAAAACGATCTGGATTTTAAGTTTGAAAAAGAAAGTGACTGAGCTGCATGCATAACCGTTTACAGCTTATTAAACTTACATATGGTGAGAAGTATTGGTAGAGTTGTGTATTTGAGTTGTCAAACTAATATTTTTATAATTGAAGTATAAAAAGTGAGAATAAAAACATCCAGAGTTGGTGTGTTTTGAGATAAAATTTTTATTATCAAAATGTTATACATAATTTTAAAATATTTTTAGTCTTGAGTTTTGTGTGTA
The DNA here is from genome assembly GCF_004785775.1 of Grammomys surdaster. Classification (NCBI taxonomy): domain Eukaryota; kingdom Metazoa; phylum Chordata; class Mammalia; order Rodentia; family Muridae; genus Grammomys; species Grammomys surdaster. The sequence continues at coordinate 2,382,499 of NW_021620812.1, forward strand.
GGCTTTCAAAATAGTACAGAATGGTATGTATCTGGTTCAGGGCTGAAGGACTGGGAAAAAGGAATGGTTTGTCTCTAGCACTGGCTCTCAAGGGTGGATCTCAGGAGTTGGCTAGCCATCCTGTGTATCCAATCAGTGGTCCTTCAGGGAGACACATTGTCTCAAAAAATAAGGTGGAGGGAGACAGCTGCTGTGGCCCTCTGGCTTTCACGTGTGTGCAGTCTGCACTCCACACCCTACACACACCTGTTTGTGTTACATGAAGCCTTGCAGCTGCAATGCCGGGGTAGAAGATACATCACAGTGAGCGTGCATAGAGAGAGTGAGCTCGAACTCTGGGAGAAGGAAATGAGAGCATTGCTCCAACTCGGATGGAATGGACTGTCTACAGAACATGCTCAGTGAGACTTGGCTTCCTCTTCCTAGAGAAAAGCCGGGTGTTTTGTTTTTGTTTTATTTTGAGTGTATTCTGTTGCTTCTTTTTTCGTGTTTGTTGCACATTTAGAAAAGCAGTAGGAACAATTTGAACTTAAACAGCCCTTTAAGTTCTGTTCCCACAAGAACTCCAGGTTTAGGGTATGAATAGCTCTATAAATATGATTATAAATACAGATTCAAATTATTTCAACTTTGATGAAGCTTATTTAATTCAGTGATTGGCTCCAGTTATGGCACTGTGCACCTGTAATCATGCACTTGGGAGTGAGTTTTAGGCCAGACTGCCTAGATAGTAAGACCCTGTTTTGAAAGAATACCCCTCCACCCCTGTACATACTCCCTCCCCTTAGTATGCAGCACCTTCAAACTTTAAAAACAGCAAGGAAAATGAAATTAACACAATTGAAGCACACTTTATTACATTGTTAGTGGTAGGAACTAGAAACCCATTCAGAACTATCTTCAGAAAAAAGGAGTTTGAAAGGCTCAGGAAAGACAGCAGTGTTTGAATACATATTGCTATTGATAAGGACCCAAGTTGAGTTGCCAGCATCCACATTGGTGGCACACACTGTAGTTCTCATTCCAGAATATTCTGATATCTTAGACCTCATCAGGCAACTGCCCTCTAGTGTAGACACACACTAAAGACCTTGAGGGGCTGGAGCAGTAAAGAGCACTTGCTGCTTCGGCAGAAGACCCAGATCTGGCTCCCAGTACCTTCGTCAGGTGGCTCACAGTCACCTACCTGTAAGTCCAGGTCCAGGGAATCCTTGGCACTCTTCTAGTTTCCATGGGTACCTGGCATGCATGTAGAGGACATACATACTTTTTATTAACATTTTAAAGAGGTTGACTTGTTTTAATTCTCTTGTATATGATAATTGGACACTTTACTGAGAATTTAGAATGATATTTCAATACAAGTGTATAGCATACATGAGTCAAAAAGGTTAAGTAAAGAGCAGTAGACAATCTTTTGATTAGCCAAGCTCAGGAAATACTGTCTGTGTGCCTCATCTGTCAGTATTGAAGACAACATATGCCCTTACACCTCTTTGTTTGTTTTTTCCTTGTAAGTTTCTTTATTCTCAGTTTCCGCTGTACTGGGATTTCATTGCATATACTGCTGGTTTGTATTGTGTTTGTTATGATGATAGCACTACACTATTAGCAGTCAAGACCATTAGCCATACATCTGTTTATAGTGCCGAGAGTGTTGTAGTTACTGAGTATGTAGTAGATTGGATCCCCTGGGTCAGATGTCCTGCTGTTTGTAGGGAAGCAAAGAAACAAATAACTAGTGTAATGTGCTAAACTTGCCCTTGGGGGTTGCAGAGATGGCTCAGAAGATAAAGCACTTGTGTAAGCAGGAGGACTAAAATTGGGGTCCCATGAGTCCACAGGCAAGTTCAGTGCAGTGGCTATAATCCCAGTGCTTGGAGCCAGAGAAGGGATTCCCTAAAGCAAGCTGGCCCCTAGAATAGCCAAATGTGCAAGCTCTGGTTTCAAGTGAGGTCCTATCTTGATATATAAGGTAGGAACTATTGAAGAAAGACACCTTGAGTCAGCCTCTGGCCTCCATATGTTTTCATGACTGTACAACATAGAACACTTTCAGGTAATATACCACATGCATAAAAATAAAATGCTCTTATAGGCCAAATTCTCCTTTCAAATACCCTAAAGAATTAAAAATTGGTGTTCAAGCAAGAACTTAGATGCAGATGTTCACAGTAACACAAGTCAAAAAGTAGAGACAACGCAGATACCTAGCTATTGATGAATGTTGTTGCAATAGAATATTATTTAACCATAAAGAAGGAAGGAGTGGCTTAGCAGTTGAGGGCACTTGCTGCTTTTGCAGACCCAGACTTGACTCCCAGCACCTACATGGCACCTCATGGTGGTCTGCCACTCTAGTTCCAGGCCGTCTGACACCCTCTTCTGGTCTCTGAACACCAGTCATGAACAAGGTGCCCAGACATTCATGCAAGCAAAACACTCGTACACCCCCCAAACAAACAAACAAACAAACAAAACCTGTAAAAGCAACTTTAAACATACCAAAAAGGAAGGAAGGAAGGAAGGAAGGAAGGAAGGAAGGAAGGAAGGAAGGAAGGAAGGAAGGAGAGAGACAGAGAGAGAGAGAGAGAGAGAGAGCGAGTGCGAGCGCCGGGTGGTGGTGGCGCACGCCTTTAATCCCAGCACTTGGGAGGCAGAGGCAGGCGGATTTCTGAGTTCAAGGCCAGCCTGGTCTACACAGTGAGTTCCAGGACAGCCTGGACTATAAAGAGAAACCCTGTCTCGAAAAACCAAAAAAAAAAAGGAGGAAGGGAGGAAGGAAGAAATGAAAAAAGAAAAGTGCAGTACTCTGAATCTTGAAAATAGTAAGCAGGACATAGCAGGTCATATAACTCCATTTATGGGTATTAGCTAGAACAGGCAAATTTAATGAGATTAAAGGAGATTGTTTCAGGGACTGGGCAACACAGTGAGAACTGATTGTTGGAATGTTTGAGGACCGGGGTCATGATGGGTTAGTGTAAAGTCATGTTGGACTTGAGTACTTAATTACCTGGTAAAGGATGACTCAGTTACACATGTTACTGTAAAACTGCCTAAAATGGTATAGAAGATTATGAACATATGATAGACGTATTGGAGATACTCTACTGACACACATGAAAGCATTGTATTTTTCTTATCTTGTGTGTTGTTTTACTCTGCGTATAATGTGTGTAAGTACAGTGGAGTGGTTTACAGCAAGATGTGGGGAGCATACCTCTTACGATACAGTGCTCAGAGAAAAATACAGAACCTTATTCTTAATAAAGAAAAGCCAATCATTTGTGGGTTTTCCCCCCAATAGGGGAAAAATTTAAAGATACTAGCAGAATTTGTTGAAATAGATTTTATATATGTTGAAATTGCCTGCCAGCATGAGGGTTCCCTAAGCAGGCACCCAGCAGTCTTGAAAGCAACTTGGGTTGTCTTTAGCCAAATCATGTGATAAACTAAAATATCTGAAATAAGCTCTTTTGTTCATTTAAGTAGAGTACCAAAGTGGTCTAGGAATCACACACTGGTGAGTGTTCTTTATTGTAAAGGTATTATAATTTTAATAATGTTTAAAAAAAATATTGGGTATTTAGAAGAAAAGTGAGTGCTTGGGGGAGTAAAAATCAATCCATGACTTCTGCAAAGATAATGAGGGAACTGTGACCAGTTTATGAGAATTTCCATCCAGGAGAGAGCCCTGCTCCTCAGTGAAACCCCTAGAATTCTTAGAAGCTATGTTAGTGGCTTAAGAGGGACTTTTGCAAGCATAGTTTTTAGCTTGCAGATTAGTTAGGAATGCACTGCAGAGTTCCAGATGCCCTGCGCCTCTGTTGAGCATCTTAGGTTAGAATGGGTCAGCTTTTACAGTTTTGAACTGATGATACATCGTTAGTAATGTGTATTTTTTTTTCTAGGAGTTCTTTAATTTTTAGGCCCGATTTTTATTCCCAGATACATGGCAATACTCAAGAATAGTATTGGTAATGTCTAAAGCACAAATTTATTTAGTAGAAATTCTTATTTCTCTATACTTTGAATAAAAACCTACTACAACTTTGTAAAAATTAATTTAGCATTTTATATTCCCCTATATTTTATAAAAACTTACATATTTTCTCACAAGATTAAAATATGACAACTTTATTTCATGATGTTGGTATCATGGGGATTTCATTTTCATGTTTCATACTTCCGCTCCGAGTTTGTATCTTATTATTAGAAAACGTTTTTATAACATAACAGAAATTTATACTCTTCTTTTGTGGTGCTGGAGATTGAAGACTTAAGTCATGTAAATGTTCTACTTCTGAGCACCCTCAACTCAGTGCTTATCCTTAAAGTGGCAACTTGTATCTAGCTCTAATACTCTGTGATTTTTCTTTTTTTTTTTTTTTTTTTTTTTTGGTAGTGGTAGCTGCTATTTTGTTACATTTGCCTAACAGTTTTCTCTTAGAGTGCAATGTGCAGTTTCTTTCACAGCATTGTATGTGTCCTGGCACATTAATTTCAGAAACTTGCAGTGGATAAATCGTATGTTTGAAAACAGCCTGCCTCCTTCCACAGGATGTTGCTTTATCACCAGGCTGGCCTTGAATTTGCTCTGTAGCCTGGACTATCCCTCAGGCTTGTAAACCTTCTGCAGAATAGTGTTAAGTACTGGTGTCCTTGATACATAGGTGTTGGGGGAAGAGCTTAGTTATGAGGTGTACATAATGTAGTTTGCTGTTAGAGCAGCTAGTAGAACTGGCTAGAAAATGTGTCATATAGTTGATAATTACACTTGAGAACTTGAACTGTTTGTTTTATATTTTGACATATTCTGACTGAAGGTCTTTGAAATTTTCAAGGTATTCTGAAGTAGATCCTAGTTGTTTTGTTTTTCTCTCTATTTACTTTTGCCTTTTGAGGCAGGCTTTCCGTGTAGCCCAGGTTGGCCTCCAAATCATGGTCTTATCTCTGCCTTCCAAATGCTACAATGTCTTCAAACCCGGTTGCTGCTTAAAAAATGTTTTTATTACATTTTGTTCTTTGTGTATGTGTCTGAATGTTTGGTGGCAGGCAACTTTACTGAGTCATCCTGCAACACCGGCCTTTTAAAAGTGGGACGCCATTGCAGTGTGGAGGGCAGTGAGCTTTAGTGCTTCTGGGTCTGATACACTCAAGAGTACAGACTGTTCTCTGTAAGACCAAGTGTTGACAAGCCTAGTCTGTGGTTAGGATTTGAAAGTACAGTTAAGCAAGTCAAAGCAGCCTTCTTTTTCAAGGATCATTCAGCTTTCTGGAAATGGAAAAGATATCATGTGTTTGATGGTAACAGAATAGTTAAATGTCTTAATGATTTACTTACTGTAGGCAAAATGTATTAACTATAACTCATAGAATTGATGAGAGATCTTCAGGCTCTTTAATTTGTATAAGAGCATACTATAAACAGTTATTGATGGGTTTTTGTTTATTTTTGTTTTGTCTTTTGACATACATAAAATAAGAGAAAAAGGAAACCAAGGTATGAAAAATAAAAAAATTTTAAAGTTTTTCTATCCTTTTTTTTTAAAAAAAAAAAAAAGATTTAATTTTGTATTTTATGTATATTGGGTATTTTGCTTACATGCTTGGTGCTTGCAGAGGCCAGTAGAGGGGATCAGATTTCTTGGAACTGGAGTTACAGATGGTTGTGAGTCATTATATGGTCCTGGGAATCTAACCCAGGTCCTCTGGGTTAAAAGTAACAAGTGCTCTCAACTGCCTACCCATCTCTACAGCCATTCAAACTTATGTTTAATTGCCACATTTTGTGTGTGTGTGTGTTTGTTTGTTGTCTTACAGTTTTTAATTGCAATCTGAGGGAGCAAAGTTCTTTACTGGTTTCCTCTGTTGCTTTGTAACTGCTGTGTGTATGTAGTTGGATGTACATTTTTCTCTCCCTAAATTTGAGGAGTTTTGAATGATTAATTAGTCTGTATCTTAAGTCTCTTTACTTCAGCACAGATTTATGGGCACTTGAGTTTCAGCGTCTTGAATATTGTAGTTGTGATTGGTTTCTAAGTTGCCACCTTGGTGTAACACTGCCTTAGCTGTCTTATATACTAGGACTGTCTTCTGCCTTCAGATGCTTCCTATTGAGTTTGATTTACTGAGCTTTTCACTTACCAGATCTTCTTCCTGCTGTACTATTTCCTGGATTTCTCATTTTTCAGATCATTGATCTTGTATTATATTAGATTTTGGAGTTGACATTTTAGCATCCCTTTAATTCAGTTACTGAATAAATGTGAATTTAGAAGAATAATTTTGCTTTGCTTTTTCATATTTTTGTGGTTTTAAGTAGGAAGTATGCACCTGCTGGCATATGTGTGCTGAGCAGTCTTTTCCTGAGGGTTCAGTCAGTACCTGTTAATGCTTAGGAAGGAAAAAACCAAAACAAAGTGATGATAATAATAATAATAAGCCAAAGCAGCAGCACAAACCAGGTATGTATGGCTACAGTGAAAACCAGTTAAGAATAGTGCTGGCACTTACACTAAGTATAGAGAAGCAAGGGCAAGCATACTTTAAATAGACTCAAGTGTAAGCTCTATGGAGGTAAAATGATGGAATAAAGAACGAAGCAGAGAAAGAGAGGGAAAGGTAGAGGGAAGAAAAATGTGGGAAGAATTTTCAGGGGGAAAACAATTGGTTGAAATTCAGTTAGAAAACCAAATATAAACAAATGTAGATAAAACAGGAATTTTAAAAAAATCTTTACTAAAAGGCGGTCGTCAGCATACGGACATGCATCTCACTGTGGCGACCACACCTGTAGTCACAGAGCTGGAGGCTCTGCTTCCTCTGCACTCCCAGATGTCCCTGCCTTTACTGTAGCTGTGCTCCTCATCTGCACTAACCTTCCTCCACCACACCTGGGAGCACTCCTGTCTTACCTTTTCTTTCTCCTCTTATTCATCTGGTGCAGAAACCCAGGACTGAACCAGGGACCTTATGATGACAATTATTATTTTGAAGAATCAGGCCAGCATTCTTGGCTGAATGTCCGCATTTTTTAAAGGTTAAAAGTGTCCAAATGAGCTCTTGAGAATTCTCTCCACCATAGAAATGGAAACCTGGCCCCTGGAAAAAGATGGTGGTGCACTGAAAAGTAAAATTTTCCATCTTCCTCCTCCTGTTTCTCTTTCTCCCTCCTCTATTGATGGCTGCACATGCAAGAACCGCCTAAGAAATGGACAATAAAGTCTTTTAGATATAATAAATGTTTATGTTCATAAAAGTCAGTAAAACTGGGCCAGGAAGGGTAGCAAAAATAACTTGGTATTTTCCATCTCCTAGCCTGAAAGCTGAATGTCTGCATGCCAAGGTCATAAAAAGTGAAATGGAGAACTCTGCTGCAGACAGACTCTGTTAGCATCTTGTGAGGGTCAGGCAGGCAGTTCTTACAGCGTCAGGACACAGCAGTCTTGTTGAAAAGTTATAACTTCACATCACACAGGAAGCACGCATCATCTTCACAAGTAGAGCCAGAACCAGTGTGAAAATGTTTTATGTTGGTTCTGTGGGGGTTTAGGACTTTTTTCCATTATTATTATATTTGGATTTTTTTTTAATATTTAGATGAACATCTGTGGTGAGTTGACACTATTCTGACATCTTCTATTTGAGACAGAGATTTTCTTTGTAGTATGCCCTGAATATTGAATGACACCTATTTTAAGTTTATGAAGTTTAAAATATAGCAGTGTCTAGAATACAATATACACAACAAATGTTAGACCTTTTATTGTGGTGTTTTCAGACATTTTAGCCCTCTGTATTTGGCCTTTCTTGCTGCCTCTTATTACATGGTTGCACATCTGTCTTGTCTGGTCACTTTTCTTGTCATGCCCCAAGCAGAGCATTGGCAGGTGTGATCTGACCACTAGGTGACAGTGTCACTTAATATGTTGCTCTTACTTTAGATCAAAGACACAGTTTCTTTCTGTCTGTCTTTATTTTTATTTTATTTTATCGAGGCAGCATCTCACTTGATAGCTCCAGGTGTCCTGTATGTAACTCACTCACTACACAGACCAGGTTGGCCTCAAACTCGAGATCCACCTGCCTTTTGTCTTTCAGCTGCTGTACTTAAAGAAGTACACCATCGTATTCAGCCTTCTTTTTAAAATTATGGAGAATTTCAAACAAAAATGTAGGTGACCACTGTGATCGACCCTCAGCTGCAAGCCTTCTCTCATCTCATGACGATGTCAGCGGTGTTCACTAATGCACATCCAGTTCTGTTTCCTTCTCCCGTTGTTGTAGCTCCGCGGCCATCCACATCTCCATGTCTGCTTTATCTTGGTGATTGCTAGAGCTTTAAGAGTGCCTTGTCTTCTTAGCAAACAGTGGTTGTATCAATGAAGAGCTGTGTCTTTCCTGCCTTGGGTTCATTGGTGAGCCCTTCCGTGTTGAGTTTGCTTCTCAGTGTGGAGAGCCACAGGTGGGACTGAAGACAGATTTATATCCACTCAGGAATAGGCTGGCAAAGTCTCTGACTGATCTGAGAGATGATTGAAATTGGGGTAGAAGACTTGAATTCACTGTTCCTCTACAGGTTTTCATTATACATATATCATTATAGATCTTACGTGTTTATCTTATGCCTGGTAGTCATTTTGTCAGAGTTGAGCAAAATTAGAGTTGAAAAGTTATGCTTTCATTGCCCTTCCCCCAGACAGCATCTCTTGTGTCTTCTACTGGCCTCAAATTGACTGTGTATGTAACTCGTACAGTTTTATGTTGGTACTCAATATGTCATTCACTTGAGTTGCAAAGATGTGAAAACAATGATGAGATGGTTTAAGCATCACCTTGGTGGCGAGTCCCCTGGGCGCATTGTTTCACCTTAGATATTACTGCTGCTCTGCTGGCTTCTCTTCTGCTTCTGATTGGGCAAAGCAGCAGACAGTTATTTATTTAATAAATTTATTGAGTGTCTATATGCTAGGGAGTGTGATAACTTGACTTTAAAAAAAAAAAAGCAAGCAAAACAGATGTATTTTCCATAATGGAGTTGAGAAACAGCGTATTTGGACCGTAAAGGAAAACTGCTCTGTTGATACTTTGTTGGACATAGCTTCTTATTATGCACTAAATTTGGGATGGCTTTTCAAATTATTTCTGTGAGAAGTATATGAACATTCAAGGCTACGGGGTTCTTCCATTTCTGTGTATTTATATGTGAAGCCAGGTATTCCAGACTCAGGCCAGTGTTACCCAAGAGACGCTGAGTGAGAATGAGCTCATGAGTGTGTCTCCTGTAGTGATGATGTTCCAGGATGATGACAAGTAGGTAGATTGACGTGGATGAAACTGTGTTCACTCTCTAAAGCGAACCTCTGCAGGTAGGGAAATAATGCCTCCAGCTTTTCTCTTGGAAGTGAACATTTGCCCTTATGTTGAATGCTGGAACAAAGAGTGGGCTTTGTGATAGAAAGGGAAATTTCAGATGTGGGGGAAGGACATTATAGAGCAATTGAGAACGATGTGACCCACTACCGTATCACACTGTGCCGCTGCTGTCTTGTGGTATGGGGAAGACGGTGTGCTGCCTTAGGCGTTCCGTTCGTCCGTCCGTTCGTTCCCACATTAGTACAAGCACAAAGCAGGATTTGGTGACTCCTTGTATGAAATTGTGGAATTTTGGTTCTTTTATTAAGAAGTTTCTTAAAACTTTAGTTGCTGAAACATTAAAATGTTTCTTGTTTTCAGAACTTGTTCAAGGTTCAAGAATTAGAAGCTTTAAGATGGGAAAGAAGGCTTTGCTTTCTCTAACTAATGTTTTCTGACTAGGTACTTCGTAACTCAGGAAGACCTCATTTATTCCCAGTAATATGTTTTACTAAACTTTCTCAGGTAACTTTAAAACGACTGTGTGTCTTAATACGTAGTAGATGATGACCTGAACTAAGTTTTTATTGTTGATAGTAGAGAACTTGAAGTGAGAGACCTCTCTTTGTCTCTAGTTATCAGAGACTGCTGCAGACCATTGCTGTACTTGAGGCTCAGCGTTCTCAAGCAGTGCAAGACCTGGAAAGTTTAGGCAGACACCAGAGAGAAGCACTAAAAAATCCTATTGGATTTGTGGAGAAACTACAGAAGAAGGTACAGAAAGAATGCACTTTGGTACTTTTAAAGATTATGGCATATTTGGTAATTTAAAATAATTATGCTTTTTAAAAAAAATGAGTTTATGCTTAAGAATATTCCACAGCCTGCTTCAGGTTAGCCATATCACTGAAGGCAGCATTGTCTTCTTCCCCATGTAGTGCACAGTGACGTCTGCCCGGACGAACAGAGCTGACCTTTCATTGGCTGTTTGCCAAGAGCGTTTTTGTTTTTTTTTTCTATCTGTTCCCTACGTTATTACCCTCTGAGGCCTGGTACAGAGGATTTACTAGTTATTAACTGCTTTTGTTTGGGTTACATTTGCTACTGAGTAAAAAAGCAAATACTTACACAGACAACAAAAATTTATTTTAGGTTGTGATAACCAAGTCTGTGAAGAGAAACTTGAATTTTATTTAAATTTTGTAAAAGACTTTTTTTTTTTTTTTTTTTTTTTACTGTGAAACTGTTTTCTCTCTTCTTTTGAAACTTGAATGTTTAACAAGTGAGCCATTCAAACTCTTAGTGCATCAAAGTAGGGAGCCCCAAATTGATTAGTGTGTATATAAACACAAGTACAATGTCTGGTGTGTGTGTGTGTGTGTGTGTGTGTGTGTGTGTCTGTGTGTGTTTCTTTCTCTGGCACTGGGGATGGAACCAGGACCTTGTATAGGTAGTGCTCTGCTACCACTGAACCTCACTCAATGTTTCGAAAGGCTCAGTAATCAGCATTGTGTGAAAACATACAAAGCCAAATCTGTGGACCTCTGTGTACAATGGAACTGTGAGATGTCATTTCGTTAATCAGCACACTGTTCCTTTCCCTGGTTTCAGAAAACACTGCATTTCATAATACATACATCATCTATATATTGGCTTGTTAAGAACTGGCTTTTAGAGCTGTATTGTACCTTCTCTGTTAAAATAGGGTTCCCCTTGGAACAGTGTGGTGGTACAAATTTAGAATCCAATCACTTGCCTGAAGCAGGAAGATCAGGAGTTGAAAGTCATCCTCTCCTACTAAATAAATGATCAGATTTGAAGTCATGCTGAGCTGTAAGACATATGTACAAGAAACAAGACAAAACAACCCTAAGCAACAAAAACCCTAAAACACAAGAATAAATAAACGGGAAAAATCCCAACTCCACCTCTTATTATTAAACAGTTTGAGCACAAAGATATTCTTAAAATGGCAAGTTTTGGTAGGTTAAATTAAAACTGTTAGAGAAATAAATGATAATGTATGTTAACTTTAATCTTGCTTTATTTGTATTCTGTTAAGCAAAATATGCATTTAGGCATAGTTACTAGATTTATATGCAGTTAGCTATTTGCTTGTTTTTCATTTCTAGGTTTAATTTAGAAATGTTTTAAATTCAGAAAGATGTGTTATTGAACATTTTAGCTTTACAAAGATAAAAAGATGTGTATTAAAATCCATATGCTCAGTAAAGAGTCAAAAGTATGTTGTTTTTCTTTGTCATAGATTTAATTTAGAAGTTTTATTTTTAAGATGTCATAATTTGAAGCAAGAGATGTAGCTGTGGTGTATAGCATTTGCATGCTTTCTGTAAGGTCCCCAAGTTTGATCCCCAGTACTACAAGAAAGAAAAAGTTGTCATAATTATTATGTAGCAAGGATGGATAGGCCACACCCTTGAGGCTAATGTCAAACTTTGTGTGTCTCATCATTTGCTGCATCTGGGACACTCACTGTGCTTGTTCTTAGAGCTGATAGGTGTTTGGTGTGGTGTTTAAGTGTAAAGTTGCTACTTATGCAGTATGTCTCTCTGTATATAGTGTATTTCTAATATGTCGTAGTTAGCACCCTATGAGTAGAATTTACAATGTGCCTATTGCATTTTTATTTTACCTATTACCTTTTTTGAGTTAAATGTACATTGTCTCCCTGATATTTTTATTTTGTTTTGTGTTTTTTGTCCCAGGCTGATATAGGGCTTCCATACCCACAGAGAGTTGTTCAGTTGCCTGAAATCATGTGGGACCAGTATACCAATAGCCTTGGGAACTTTGAAAGAGAATTTAAACATCGAAAAAGACATACTAGGAGAGTTAAGTTAGTTTTTGATAAAGGTAAGAGTCTATGTGATAAGAATTTAATGAGGAAAATGTCTTACAGCATCCTGATTAAATAATTCTGTGTATGACTTGATTTTTAGTAGGATTGCCTGCTAGACCAAAAAGTCCTTTAGATGCTAAGAAGGAGGGAGAATCCCTTTCGTACTCCATGTTGCCTTTGAGTGATGGTCCAGAAGGCTCCCATAATCGTCCTCAGGTAAGCGCTGTGAAATACCTGAATAGCATGACACGGAACCTTTTGCTGATTTGTGTTCTTAAACTGAAGAGTTGTTTACTGACAAACAATGAGAACATGAGCTTTCAAGTTAAGAGGAAACCTAAATCTGCCTCCAAGCTGGTAGCCACGACTCTTTTGTTACTGTTTATGCCCCAGTTTTCTAGTTGCAGGTTCTTGTAAGATGTAACTTGTGTTGGTCACATTTTGGGTTTTTATGGATCTTAAGTGGGACTGTGGGTGCTGTTCCTAGTCCCAGTGCACTGTAGAGTGTGACCAGGATTTCAGATGTGGCCTTGTCTCACTTGGTTGGACTGTTTTCAATTTTGAACCCATATTTTCTGTTTCTAGAGAGGAGTTACAAGAATATTAAAAAAAAAATCTGTGTAAATAGGTGATGTATATATTAAAATATGCAAAGATGTTTTGAAAATTCTAAAACATTTCTCGTGTGCTCTTTGACTATACCCTTGATATTTTCCATTTATCTAAATCCTTTTTTATATGCAGATGATAAGAGGTCGTCTGTGTGATGACAGCAAACCTGAGACCTTCAACCAGCTGTGGACAGTTGAAGAGCAGGTGACACATGCACACTTCTTGCTTCTTTGGGTTAAAAGGAAACCTAGGCTATTAGAGTAGACTTAGTACTACCAGGAAACTGCTAACTGTTGCGTTTAATTCATCTTGCATTTGATTTCTTTAAACTAATCCTTTAAACTAAATATCAAATATTTAGATGTACTTGTCTACACCATTTTGTGTATTTTGTGAATTTTGGATTTTGAACACATACAAATTGTTTGAGAATGATTCTTAAACTAAAAAAAAAAAAAAAAACTGGGTTTGGGAAGGAGGCTAGACATGGATGGATACTCTTAAAAGTAGGTGTGAGAAAGAAAAGCCTCAAGACACACAGTGCTGTTTTCAGTTGCATTTTAATTTCTGTTGTGGGGGAGCTGAGAAGCTAGACGGGCATACTTGGAACATTTCTGTTAGGATTGTCTGTGCAAAGCCTCAAGGAAGCTTGATTTCATGCAGTCAGTGGTTGTGTGTCACTTAGGTTCTCGGTGACAGGAAGAGTCTTATTCTAGATCTAGTGAATTTGCATGTTTTCTGTTAAAGCTGAAGAGGGCTGTATTCCAGCAAGAAAAGATAGTTGGAAAATTATGTTCACTGAGATGTATACAACCCCAATATATCTCTCCTCTGTTTTCTTGTGCTATTTTGCCACTGAAATGAATAGAAGAGCCTTTATAAGGGCTCTTATGAGTGTTTCTTCTAATCTCATTTTGCCTGTGGCATCTTAAGTTCCTAACTGGAACTGTTTCTATCTTGAGAATCTCTAATAATGTGCTATGACATCCAGAATTGGGAAAGCAGTACTGTGTTGTGAATGAAATGTGAATATATCTATTCAGAAATCCAGTAATTTACATGGAATCCTTTATTCCCTTAAAATTTGGTCTTGTGTTTGGTGCAGAAAAAACTTGAACAGCTACTCCTTAAATACCCTCCTGAAGAAGTAGAATCTCGGCGGTGGCAGAAGATTGCTGATGAACTGGGCAACCGGACAGCCAAACAGGTGATGGGAATGGCAGACTGAATGGTAGATGGTTTTCGGTGGACAATTCTGCAGCCACACCAGCACAACTGATACCATTGCTAGCTCTAGTGTATGGTAGTTTTAAATTGATTAGCATTGCTTATTTTTATGGCAATAGCAGAAACAGCATAAGTAATACTTTTTTGTGTCAATATAAAACATTTAATACACACACACACATGTATGCATGCGTGTATTGGACCTTGCATCTCCTGAGTGCTTAGTGAGTGTGCTGATGATGTCCTTTTTTGTTAGACTGTGCTGTTGGATTTTGTGGCATTTCATTAATACCATCCCTGATTGTCTTTCTGAAAATGAACACCGTAGCCTCCTTCCTCATGCCCATCTGTATTACTGACAGACAGATAGGGCTTCGTGTGTATTCCTCAGTGCTCACCTGGTGGAAGAATTGTTTAGCTATGGAATCAAACAAACTTAAATGTACTTGAATTAGATTTATCTAAGTTTTAACTTATAAATGTCTTTGAAAATTTGAAAGTTACTTCTTAATTTAATTGTTACCACTTAAAAAATCTCAAATATTACATTATTTCATTATGTTGAAAGAGCTATCGTGTTTCTTTAGGTTGCCAGTCGTGTACAGAAGTATTTCATAAAGCTAACTAAAGCTGGCATACCAGTTCCAGGCAGAACACCTAACTTATATATATACTCCAGAAAGGTAAGGCGTACAGACAGGAACAAACTCAGTGAGGTTCACTGAGTACAGAACTGCTGTGTGGGTGTGAGTTCGTTAAGCTGTGCTCCTTTTCTTTTTGACATTTCATTATATAGGGTATAAATGGAGACGAAGAATCCATTGTTGCTACTTAGACAAATACACTGAGTTTTAACAGTTCTCCATTGTTTTCTTGGGGGTGATATGAATGAGTGCTACTCCAAGCATTTTTATAGTGTGATTCAGTGTTAGGAATGACTTAGTGATGTTAAATTTGGAGGTGTGGATGCCTTCATATGTAGGCCTGCTCTCCTCTCTCTGTGCTCTGTCGAATAGACTGGAAATGTTACTGAGATGTTTAACCCTCGATAAGTAGCGTTCTCTCCCCCTGCGTTTATGGTGAGAATACTGACAGGTGGCTGTTACTTATTACGCATATACTGTCCTTAAACCTTTTTATACAAAGGCCTGCTAGCCCATAACAACATGTAAGTTGTCTAGTCACACACTAATAAGCTGAGAACCATTGATTTCAGAGACAGAAGCTCACTATGTAGTTGACCTAGAACTCACTGTGTTGGTTAGAATTTGTGGTGGTGGTCCTGCCTCTGCTGGGAAGCAAGTACTAGGATTGCGGCTGAGTGCTAGTGTGCTGCTGGTTTCATAACGAGTGCCAGGCAGTCTTTTGTCTCCTCTTGCATCCCTTTAGGGTGCTAGGGATGAACCCAGGGCCTTCAGCATGCAAGGTAAGGGTTCCACAGGAAGTCACCACACCAGTCCTCTTGGCATCCCATACCCTTCCCACCAGTTTCTAGTGAAAAATGCTTCTTCTGTCTCTGATACATAGAACCCTGCATTAATTTGCAGCCATGTTTTAGGGATTTGTAATTGTTAAAACTAAGGGGCAGTTGGCTTCTTCCCTTAGTTTAATAAATCCTCATGGTATCTTCTTCCTTATACCACTTTCAAATGTTACCTGGTGGATGCTAGTTTATATAATTTTACATTAAGAAGATTGTTTAAATAGTTCACATCTTAGACTTTTTAAAAGATTTCTTTATTATTTAAATTATATGCCCGTGTGTGGGTATGTGTACGTGAATGGTGGTCCCGCAGAGGCCAGGGCCATTGCATTCCCCGAGAGCTAGAGTGGTTGTGAGGTTGTGTAGGAGATTGTGAGGCACCTAAGCAGCTTCTAGGAATCAAACTCAAGCCCTTAACACCGAAACCGTCTCTCTAGCTCCATTGAGTTTTTGAAGTTGTTAGTGGTGGTGTTTTGGGGTTTGGTTTGATTAGGTTTGGTTTGGTTTGGAGTTTTGTTTTGTTTTGATTTGATTGTCAAGATAGGGTTTCTCTGTGTAGCCTTGGCTGTCCTGGAACTCATTCAGTTGACTAGGCTGTCCTTAGACTCCTATGTGAAGGAATTAAAGGCGTGAAGCACCACTGCCCAGTTTTTCAAGTTTGTTTTTTGTACTAATGAAATATAGAGACTTTACAGCCTTGGAATACTGGACCCTTATAAACCAGAGTCCAGACTAACGGCTTCTACCTGTCGTTGATGGTTCTTACTTCATCTTCACGGCTCATCCTTCTCCTTTCTCTCTCCCTCTCTTTGTTCTGTGCTGTGGTTCAGACCCAGGACTTTATTTATGCTGAGCAAATGTTTGGCCACTGAGCTCTATCCATAACTGTTTAATTCATTTCTCTGAATGAGATTTGTTAATGTGTTGCTTTACATCATGCACTATTACAACCAAGAGTGAATAAAGACTAAAAAGGAATAAATACTACTAGGAAAGCCTAAATCTGATCCATTGTGTGTGGTCTCTTATAAGCAGACATCGTGGCTGTTAAGGTCTAGCATACCATACTCAGAAGGTTCCTGGCCATAGTGAGAGTTGGGTGAATTGGTGTCTTTCCAGTGGTTCTGTTTGTGTCTGTGGTCATGAGTGGCATCTGTGTTAGCGGCTGGTCTGAGGGCTGTGCCCCAACATAGGTCTAATCCAGTTCCACCTCTGCCCTCACCATGGCACGCTCTCCTGCTGCTTACACATGGCTATCTCCAGTGAGAGCCCATGGCTGCTTTGTAGGGATGTTACAGGGGTAACTGCATAAAGCAAGTAGTTGCTCAGTGTTAGTGATCGTTTTACACACTCAAGTAGTATGGAAACCTCTCTCTCTCTCTCTCTCTCTCTCTCTCTCTCTCTCTC
>NW_021620812.1:2399547-2438817 GCF_004785775.1 Grammomys surdaster
CCCTCTCTCTCTCTCTCTCTCTCTCTCTCTCTCTCTCTCTCTTTCTCTCTGGGTAGTTGTTTGTCTGGCTTAGTACATTTGATTTTCTGTATAAGTTGATGATAAGAGGTCAGTGCAGCCAGCATTGAATGCTTGTAACTGGTGGGCTGTTGTATGGTTTTATATTTTTGATTCTGTTAATGATTTTCCACTGTCCCAGTAAAACCCTTGTTCTTTCCTGTAGTCCTCAACAAGCAGGCGACAGCACCCCCTTAATAAGCACCTCTTTAAACCTTCCACTTTCATGACTTCCCATGAGCCACCAGTATACATGGATGAAGATGATGACCGGTCCTGTCTCCGTAGCCACATGAGCACTGCTGCTGAGGAGGCCTCAGTAAGTTCCTTGCCTGTTTTTATACAGATGACTGTGCAGTATGAAGTAAATGACTTTCTAATTATCCCTACTCTTCAGAGAATGCTGACGTTTCCCCTTTAACTAACAAGTTAGAGTTAATACAGAGTTAATATGCTTTAAGTAATTTTTTTGTGGAAAATTCAGCATAGGCATAAGAAGTCAGAATAGCCCAGTGAACCCGAATCCCGTCACTTAGCTTCTGTAATTGTCACGGAGCAGTAGTTATGTTTACGCATCTTGCCACCCAGCTCCACTTCAGCTTATTTTAGAGGGAGTTCCAGACACCAAATTGAGGTTTCTGAGAAGGTAACTTTTCATGTAGTGGAATATTTGCTTGCCTGCAGTAAGGTGTGTGTACATGTACTTGCTCAGGGTCCTGTGCACACGAGTAAGCCCTCTACCAATTGAGCTATACTCACAAACTTGGTTATTTATTACTTATTTGTTTGGAGCCAAAGAAAGGCAATAAATGGGGGTTGGGGTGGGGTGTGTCTAAACCTTCTTTTCATTTTCCTCCCCCATATTGGGTTTGTCTACAATTTGCCACAGTGTGTGCTCTATGAACTGAGTCCTTTGTGTCATTTAACCTGTTCTTCTGCTCTGAATTTTCTGTAAAATGGTTGGTTCCTTGTGAGAAGAATATATATTAATACTGATTGCATAGAATTAGAACAGGAGATTTTAATGATAGTTGGCAAGAAAAGATACCTCTTTCTCTTAAATAAGTATGTAGTGATTGTAAAGTTGTTTTCCCTTTAAATTTGTCCTCTGGAAATGCTTATACCTAGTCTTTAAAATACAGATTTTGTGTGTGATTTTGTACTTTGTGGTTGTTAGAATGATTCGTTTGAAGAAATACTTCCCTGAACATGTTATGTAACAGGCTGTGCTAAGAGCTTGATAAGGAGTTGTAAAAACACATACATACGTCTTTGTTCTTCTAAATCTTGGGCTTGTTTATTGATCACATTGATAAATATGTGCTAAAGTCTTTCAAAGGAATAAAAAGAGCCTTTAAAGTCATTTAAGAGGTGCTTAGTTTAGAGAGGAAGTTCAAGAAGACCTGAGAAAAGTGTCAGTGAAGATGGTACTTAAAGACTGACTAAAAATTAGCCATGTGAGTCACAGCTAAGGTCACCTCCATTGATTCCTGAGCACCTCGCTTATGCCAGGTGTCTGTCTGTCCTGGAGATGCCCACCCCCTCCCCCTCCCCCATGCCAGTTGCAGAGCTCCATTCCTTCTCATGGCTCTCTAGCCATCTCTCCTGTCCTCGGCCTCCCTGCACATAGGTAGATGATGGGCAGCTTGGTCTTCATGGGGGTCCTGAACAGCTGGAATGGAGGCTGTTGCAAAAGCTGTTGCCTGTCTGTGGGATACGTTCTAGCTGGACTGCATTGTCTGGCCTCAGTGGGACAGGAAGCGCCTACCCTCACAGAGACTTGAAGGGCCAGGGTGGGGGATACCCGAGGAGGCCCCCACCTGCTCAGAGGAGAAGAGGGGGGATAGGGGAAGGACTGTAGGGAGAGGGTGACTGGGAGGGGAGCAGGGAGAGGAATGTAAAGTGAGTAAGTATAAAAAATTAAATTAAAATAATTAGCCATGAAAAGGGTGGCAGAACATTTAAAAATCAAGTCTTCTTTTATTTATTTATTTATTTATTTATTTATTTATTTATTTATTTTGGTTTTTCGAGACAGGGTTTTTCTGTGTAGCCCTGGGTGTCCTGGAACTCAGTCTGTAGACCAGGAATCCGCCTGCTTCTGCCTCCCAAGTGCTGGGATTAAAGTCGTGCGGCACCACCACCCGGCATCAAGTCTTATTATTAAGAGTAATTAATGTCAGTAGGAAAATAATCAGGATTGTATTTCTCACAATTAGTCCATTTGGTTATCAAACTAACACTTTTATATTTGGTTTTTAACAGGATGAAGAAAGCATTCCTATCATATATAGGAGTTTACCTGAATATAAAGAACTATTACAGTTTAAAAAGTTAAAAAAGCAGAAACTTCAACAATTGCAAGCAGAAAGTGGATTTGTGCAACATGTGGGCTTTAAGGTAAACAACTCATTTAGTTTTTAAAAGGATGAGAAGGTGGTTTTCTAAGTGGCTGCTGGATTATTCAACTCTGAACTCTCTAGGCACTCAGGGCGTTCTAAGTATTCTTTTATACATACATGCAAAGGTGTGTCCACAGGTGGTTGTCATGCAGTCTAGTGTTCTTTGAGGAGAAGAACATGCTTAGTTGTTGATCATGTGAATTTGAGGCCAGCCAGAGATGTGTAGTGAGACTCTGTCTTAAAATTCAAATAAAATAAAATCCTAGAGGTTGTATTTAAACAAATACAGTAGCTGAGCAATAGCTGAGTACACCTAAAAAATGTGTTTGTAAAGTAAGAGAGGCTGCATCAAACTGTAGACTTTGTCAAGGAGTTTAAGTAATCCTCAGAGGTTAGGGAATAATTGTAAGGTTTTAGAACATAGAATAACATGAGATTTGCATTTCAAGAGACCGTGTTTGCTGAGGTTCAGGAGCATGCCAGATCTAGACTCCGAAGCTCCTAGTGGCTCCCTGTTACTAAGGTTTTCACAGCAGCTCAGTCATCCAGAATTGAAGAGACGGGTGGCATGTCACCCAAGCATGTCCTCCCTGCACTGTGTGGGACCGTGCAGATGTAGACTGACAGGTTTGCGTCGTTGTGGCCCTTATAAGTGACTCCATTAGGTTGGAGAAAGTCACAGGAAGGCCGGAATGCAGTGTTGCTGTTGGCATGTGATGGAAATGGCGATGCGTGCTGTGCCTGATTGCTGGTCATTTGGAGTAACCCTTCCTTCTCTCTCGACCCTTCAGTGACCTTCTTCTCCTTTAGAAGCCAGTTAGGAAAATTCCTTAAGGAGAGTTTTTCGAGAGGAAACTGAGTCTTCTCATAACTGGGATGTAGATCTCAGCCATGACTTACTGGTAGTGTGTTATCAGAGAATCTAGGAATGAGATTATAAAGTCATTGTTCTGTTGCTGTGAAGAGACATCATATGGAAACTCTTAGAAAAACATGTAATTGGGGGCCTACTTAGAGTTTTAGAGTGTGGGCCTGTGACCCTCATGGTGGGAAACAAGCCGGCATAGTGCAGAGCAGCACCAGCTCTGCATCCTGCTCCTCAGGCAGCAGGCTCACCTCTAGTGACACGCCTCCTAATTCTTCTAAAATAATTCCACCAATCAGAGACCAAGAATTCAAATATATGAGCCTATAAGGGCTGTTCTCATCCAAATCACAGTTATTCAGTTTCTGAAACTACACTGAGACAGCCTTGCACTACACTGCCCTGTGGAGAATAAGCTGTGCTTGCCTGCTTGTCATTGTCAGCTTTGTTCTTTGTGGATCAGTCTGATGACTGTCCAGAGAGGAGTCTGACAGAGTGTCTGTGAGTCCATGCCCAGGGCAGCTCCAGCTCTGGTGTGAGTCACATTTACTCACTGGTTTCAAGGGAATGTTTACTAGTGGCAAAATACTTAACTTTGAGGTGATTGACTTAAAAACTGCTTGAATAAATACAAAGGGCATTTCTCATCTACCAATAGTCTGACCTTGAGTGAATGGACCTTTATCTCCTTTACTGGGAATTCTGTCTGACTTGAGCCAGTGTGTTCCATCATATCCTGTGCTTCCTGGTAGAAAAGAAGCAGAGCCCAAGTATTCTTCTGAGTTTCTGTGTCTGTTGCAGTGTGATAACTGTGGTGTAGAGCCTATCCAAGGTGTCCGCTGGCACTGCCAGGATTGTCCTCCAGAAATGTCTTTGGATTTCTGTGACTCTTGTTCAGACTGGTAAGTGTTTTTTTTTGGGGGGGGGGGGGACAATAACCTCAAACAGTGAACTTTATTTCCAAACTTCTTTAGAGTGTAATTATGTATTTATGTATTAGATTTTATCCTAAGCAATTAAAATATTCCTTAAATCCGTCAGATTTCAAGCAACTTTCTATTAAAGCTTTCTGAGAGATTAAGTGGGAAGATTTCATAGTATGTAAGTCAAAATGCATCTGGAGCCGTGTGATCACGAGTCTGTCTGTGTGATTTTTACTTGCAGCCCACATGAAACAGCTATTCACAAGGAGGAGCACCAGTTAGAACCTGTGTATAAGTCAGAGACGTTCTTAGACAGAGACTACTGTGTGTCCCAGGGCACCGGTTATAGTTATCTTGACCCCAACTACTTCCCAGCCAACAGATGACATGGAAGAGCCTGTCAGCACTTGTCCTCGTCAACACACAGCAGTGGCATCACTGTCAATGGTGTGCACGGTCTGGACACTCACAGCATGAGAGCTCCCGAGTGTTCTCATCAAGTCCAGCTCTGCACTGTGGCTGTGGGTCAGCAGCTGAACATTCCTGGGGAGCCGAGAGGTGCCCTGGTGAGACTCTCACCACCAACTGAAAGCCTTGGAGGTGGGGATGTGAAAGGGGTGAGGTGGAAGTGAGAGCACGGATTAATGCCAGAGTCAATTCCAAAGGTTTTAGAGACCTCGGTCATAAATATGATAATGAAAGACAAAGTATTTATATTAAATCAGTTCAGTAGCTTTCAGTTTTGTGAAGATAGTTTTCAGCGCAGAAACAGACTTATAGACGAAGTTGTAACCAGTGATGGTGTTTGCTTCTAGGATGTGTCCTCTACATCACAGAACGCACTGTCTGTGGTCACTGACAGCCCGTAGTAGACTGGAGCTGCTTAACGATTTGATACCTAACTTTTAATCACGATGAAATGTCCTTACCAAGAGCAAAGCGAGAGAGAGCTGTGGCTTTGCTTCTGTGACCAGCTCATGGGGTGTGAATGTCATGAGCTTGTCACGCAGATATATTTTTAATGTCATGTTATATGAGATGATCATGTGATGTGTACAGACTACGTTGAAAAGTGCGAGTGGTAGTAACTGTAAAGTCTGACTCACACCATTAATCCCTTGAAAGTACACAGCCTTCTGCCTCTGTGTGGAGTTGTCAGTACAGCTCGTCAAAGAAAACTGCCTAATATAAAAATCATATATATGGTGATAATTTTCCCCCTTTTGTAGTCTGCACAAGATCCATAAAAGATTGTATTTTTATTACTATTTAACGAGTGATTAAATGTAGTCTGCACTGTGAGCAAGAGTTCACAATTCTTTTATACTGCTGGATTCTGTTGTGCATCATTTCAAACATTTTGTATGTTTCTTATCTGTGTATACAGTATGTTCTTGAATAATGTTCATTTGTCAGGAGAGCTGTGAGAAATAAACTATGTGGATATGTTTGTTTATATTATAGAAAGCTTGTTGTGGATTCCTTTGGGTCAAATTTTGATTTTTTTTTCAACAAGTGATAAAGGTAGAATTTATTATTTAAAAGTCTGTTTTTCATCTGTATTTGCTTCCTGTTCTTTATAAAGGGTGAAGATGTATTGTGTTAGTGTTCTCATGTAGCGTGCTGAAACACTGCACAGTAGGGGTGCTGACTAATGTCCAGATGTGGAACATAAATATAAATCAGAAGCTTAATTCTAGTAGTTTTTTCTTAATAAAATTAAGTCCCCATGTGTTGAAACAGGTGGTTTCCAAAAATTATTCAAAAAAGAAAAGATAGTATATATTCTATATAGACTATAGGTGGAGTATTAGTACTACTCTAGTTTTTAACATTGTTTTTTCCTGTTTTTAAGTTCAGGGAATGTTATTTACTAACCCTTTTCAGTACTCAGCAAGGTATTAAAATCTACCCTGATTTTTTTAATTAAGAAAAACACAGAATTTTAAATACAGAAAAGAGAAATTTAAATAATATATTGATTATGTATCGCTGGTCATATTGATGTAGTCCATTGTACTCAGAAAAGTTGACAGGCTTTTATCTCTGGGCTATTAGTGAAGGAGAGGCAGTTGAATGATATGTCTCTATGCTAAATGTTCAGTGCACATGCTGAAGGGCTTCCTTCCGTCTGCAATACAGGACAGTTGCACCTGTCTGTATAGAAATAGTACCAGATAGTTGTTCAGATCCATCCAGAAATCCCATAGATGTTGACACACAGTGTGAAAGGGGTATGAGCGGGACGGTTGTAACATCAGCATGAGCAGGCAAACCTATTGGAATATATTTTAAGACTGGGGTAGTAATGTGGGTTTTTCCTGTTAACAGAAAATATATTTTAGATATTTCAGCTCTAAGCACATCGTCCCCATGGCTTGCTGAGTAATTCCTTGTGTTTTGTTTGAGGGTTGCAGAAATAGACAGGTTGTTCTTTGCAAGTAGACCCTCCATCTGTCTTCTAAGGAATACTGGTTGCTGGCAACTGGACTTGAGAAGCGGTGTCTTCAAGTCTCTTAGTGGGTCAGATTTATCTCATGGTATATGATGCTCAAGTTGTTGGCTATAATTGGAGGAACATTGGATAACACCGGAAGTGATTGCTCTGAGGTTAGGGAGGGGAGTTTCCTTTAATGTGATGTACCAATACCAAATGCTGGTTTAGCACCTACTGTTCACAAAGCAAGCATGTGGCAACTCACTGGATTCTCCACCCAATGGAGCACATTCATTTATCACCTTGTTTTCATGGGACATCTGTCCAGAAAGAAATTAAATGACTCGCCCATGGTCAGATTGGTAGGGAAGTGATAAGACTTTGTCTTTAACCAAGATGGATCCCTTTGTCACGCTTGGTTTCCCAAGCAAGAACACCTCCATTCTCAGGTACTCTGTGCTTTCCATGCCTTTTTTCTCATGAAGTGCTAGAGTACAAACCTGAACCCATGTCCATGTTTGTAATACAAGAGAGAGTGAGAGAGAGGGGCCCCTGTTGGCTGGGAAAGCACCAGCATACCTCTCCATCGTGACTCCTGGGAGCGAGCACACATGCCTGTCCGTGGCCTCTCACCCAATCCCATGGTATTCCTTGACTCTTCCCCCCTTTCAGTTACAGTCAATCACAGAACACGGTTACTGAGGTGTTAGGAATGAATTTTAAAGGTTGACAGAAAATGGCATACCACTGTAATAAATAATTTCCCTTTAAACAGCTGTGTGAGATAACCCTGTATAAGCTTTCTTACTCTAGATAGCCAGGTTTAAAACCTACTAGTCTGGGTGCACTGGAGGAAACCAGTGGTTTCCAGTGCGTTACCCACCCTCTTTAAACCTCTAGAGTTAAGTTTTCATGGGAAAGGTTACTGCTATTCATTCGATCTCAGAGAAAAACAAAGCCCGCTTCTAGGGTTTATATCTCTGTTAAATGGATTGATTTCTGAGAATTGTGTCATGCTTCATGAGAACAGTTCATATCTGTGTCTCTATTCTCTGACTTTTTAACAGATTATCTATATAAGTCTTTGTTGATTATGTGACCCAGTGTTTTGGTAAGTTACACTCTTTCTTCTTTATAGGGTACTGAGGTCCAGTACACTAAATGCTAGTGAGTCTTTAAAGCCTGTCACAGGTGGTCCCTTGAATGTCCTGGAGGACAGACAGCCTTCGCATCCGGGTTTACATGTAGGATGTGATTAGCCAATCAGATTATGTATTGTGGGTGTGACTCAGTCATGTTTACTGTGACATTATGGGTCTTATTCCCAGTTGGGGAAGTTAAGTACCCTCGGTTGAGTTCTAGGAACTGGTTACTGACTTGCAGCCTTTCTAATTGTCTCTTTAGGAAATGTGAAGGCACTGAGAATTAAAACAGAAGTGACAGCCATGTGAGGGCTCCTGCAAGACAAAAGCCAGGCTTTGTGGAGTTTGTAGACAAACTTAAGAAAATGATATTTGAAGAGAAGTAGTCCTGGGGTATAAGGAGCTCTGTGGCTTTAGTTAGAATGGCTGAGCAACCCTCTGTTCTGGGAAGTAGGGTGGGGACCAGCTTTCAGGAGGGGGCAAGAGCTCTGATGCCGTCAGTAAGGACCTGGAGCCAGGAAAGAGCTGGGTTTCCCTGGGCAGCTTTGAAGACAGGCAGTATGGCTTTATGCAAATGAGTGGGGTGTGTGTTGGGGGGGTGTCCTGTTGATGATGTCAGGGAGGGCACAGCACCAGTTTAGGTACAGCCTTGAACATGGGTCATAGCCGGGAAGTTTACACTTGTGTTCTGAGTTCTGAGGTTGTCTACACACACAACCTTTTGCTAGACAGAAACTGCTACAGTCCATTCATCTTTTAAAATCCTGTGACTTTATGTCACTTGGAGCCATTCACACGGGCAGTGTGTGTCTTAGCTGTTCTGTGGAAAACTGATTTGGTCCCAGGTACTGACTTCTGTTGAAGTTTTCCAGGCTGCTTGCCCGCCGCTGTCTGCTGCCTCATTGTCCCGTCCAGAGCTGTGGGTTCAGGGTTTGCCAGTGTGTGCTATGTGCTAGGCCGTCATTCTCCAGCACCGCTTTCCATTCTTGCTCTAATATCCATGCTCCCTGTCGTGGGTGACACTTGGGGTTGGCATTGCACAGCCGCTGAGCTTGGGAGCATGGTGCGCCCTTTCTGGTAATAGAGGCCTAATTGTAACCAAAGAACTTAATTTCTTGTCTAGCACACACTAACATTTCTGTTTAGGAACCAGTGCTAGGGGAAAAGAAATATGAAAATGACCATATATCATGAATACATTAACAATTTCTCTGTAATAGCTCAAATCTGGTCTATGGCCAAAGTTTCAGTCATATAAGTGGATCCTAATTTTAACCTATTTACTATGTTTGCTTCTGTTTGGAATGAAAGCTCTCAAATGCTTTCCAAAATGATGTGAGTTACAAATAAATAGAGAAAGAATCATCCCGGCTTCCGTTTATTTCATTTGTACATAAATGTTTTGAGGAAAAAAATGATTTTAAAAATACAGTTGTGTCCTGGAAACACCAGTATTTGATCACCCATCAAGGAAAAGAGTCATGCAAACCAAACTGAATGTTGTAGTGATTGAGTGCAAGGTGCAGGTATTTGAGAATACACAGGCAGCTGTCTTGTTGTTCCACAACTCGGCACAGAACACCCACGATCCACTGGTGTGATGCATTTACCCGTGGAGCAGGCCCCTGACACGAGTACAACACAGGAGCTGCCGGACACCGTGTACTAGCATGCCCTCCCCAGCATCGGTGGATATATTCTTCCTGTCTTTTTTACTTGGCAGTATGCCAGGGAGTAATTGTCTCAGATCAAAACAAGTTGGTTTTGTCCAGTGAGTGAAGAAACAAATCATCTCATACTTTTCAATTATTTCTGGTCTCTGGTACTAATTTACATAATTGCTGAGACACACTGCCCTGTGGAGAGGAGAGCGGCTTGTGTGGGTGGCCAGAGTTGTTAGCTTTCATGACACTGTTCCACATAGTTAGTGTCCCAAAAGTGGGTGGGACTGATTGTCCAGTTTTACTCTCTTAAGAGAAGCTCAACAATGTCCAATTTTGAAATATTCCTGTCAGGTACCTTGATACCTTGTGTCCCATAGGGTATTTAAAAGTGCCACTAGGGCTCAGGGCCCTCACATGGATGGGAACTGGAGAAGCAGCCAGTACCAGATGAGGTGTCCAAGCTTGTCCATGCTAACAACCCACATAATGGAGGAACAAAGGAACCCATGAGAAGGAGGAAGCTGTGGTGGAGACAGGGCTATAATGTCCCTGTGGTGAGACTCCAGCCTGCCCTGGGCACAGCTGGAACAGGCCGATCCCACACTGCTCTTCCGTCCAAAAACAAGTGCCAGAGTGGGGACAGTTGTCAGCATGAGAGAAAGGTGGACAGTCCGACGTATACCATGCATGGTTTCCAGAACCTCTCACAGGAGATGAGCCGGGAAGGAAATGGCCAGCTAGGATGGTTGGGGATGGGGACAAAGCAAAACGTGTTAAGGGTGAATTTCATGTGTTTCTGTTGCCACTTAACACATGCATTTTCTCCTTCAGAAAACAGAGTCAATGGCTGTGCAGAGCTGAAGAAAAACTTGATCTGGTGTTCCCTCTGCGTTTACCTGTACTTGAAAGGAAAGGAGAGTTATTAACCTTCTGACTTGCTTTTAAATAGGACTATTTTTAAAATAATGGAGCAGGATTACCTGCTTTGGCTCACAGACTTAGAGTGAAAAGTGATTGCTTAAAAAGCGGGTCCCCGTGGTGGCGTGTGCCTTTACTAACAAGACTCGGGAAGCAAAGGAGGCTGGCTCTCAGTGAGACCAGCCTGCTCTACAGATTGAGCTCCTGGCCAGGCAAGGCTACACAATGAGACCCTGTCCCCAAAATAAATAAAATGTATAGCACTAGATTAAAATGAGAGAGCATTACTACACATTTATTAAAATGGCCCAACCCCCAAGGCTGACATCACCAAACAGCTAGGATGTGAAACAACCCAACTCTTCATTGCTGACAAAAGTGAAAAATTGGTATGGCCGCTTGGAAGGCATTTTGGTTCCTTCAAACACCCCTCCAGCAGCTCTGTTCCACAGTTAATTCCAAATACACCCAAACCTGCACAAGCTTCAGAGTTATGAAGTTACATAGGTAAGTATCTAGCTCACTCAGCATTAAAATGAAATGAGCTAAAGACACGAGGGAGGAGACCTGAATGCATGTCAAGTCGGTCTGAAAGGGGCACAAACTGTGGTTCATCCGTGACAGTGAAAAGAACAGTTACAGCACATGGGAGAGGGTTAAGGAGGAATCCGGCTGGAGTTGTTTAACATTACAGCTGTGCAGACATACAGTGTGCATTGGGGTCAGCCGGTGCCATTGGGTGACAGTGTAGGCTCATCTATTGTGACAAATGGCCTGCTGGGCAACTTTGATAGTTGAAGTGGTTGGGGATGGGGTATCTGGGAACTCTTCTACTTGTGAACCTGAAAGTGCTCTAAAACATCTCAACATCAAAGTGAGGCCTGTGTGTGTTGTTAGAGATCAAGGAACCCTTCAGTGTTACCCTGAGAGTGCTAAGTGTATTCGAGCACTTAGATCAGGGTGGGAGTACAGCCTGGGTTATGAGGGCCAGGGACCTAGGCCCACGGTGTGCAGATATACTAGGGGCAGAGTCATTGAAGATAGACGATACAGCGGTAAAGGAAGCCAGCCACGGAGTATAAAGAGGGTTGTTCCGGGCCATCCAGCCAGCCACTGGGCACTGTTCATACCCATCCTCTTCGGAAGAGAGGCCTGACCACCGGAAGTGCTGTGGAGGCCAGAGAGCGCCCCGTAGCGTTATCCACGAGCTGAGCCCCCGCCCAGCTGCCACCCCTGAGATGTCCTGTGATCGGGCTGGGGAGCGCTCCAAAGGCTGCTGGAGCCAAAATTTTTTAAATTAACTTTTAAAAGGTGAAATTATAGGCCGGGCGGTGGTGGCGCACGCCTTTAATCGCAGCACTTGGGAGGCAGAGGCAGGTGGATTTCTGAGTTCGAGGGGTGACCTTGAATCTCTGCTCTTCCCTCCACCGAGAGCTCGAATAACAGATCCATATCAAGTTTATGTAGAACTGGGGATTTTGATTGTACAGACATGATCAGAAACAAAGCTAGGTTATATTCATAAGTGATCAGACCAAAAGATAATCAGAGGTGACTCATAAAAGTCAGGGGGGTTAGGCTGGAGAGATGGCTCAGCAGTTTATAGAGCAGTGACTACTCTTCCAGAGGTCCTGAGTTCAATTCCCAGCATACACACAGTGGCTCACAACTATCTGTAATGGGATCCGATGCCCTCTTCTGGTGTGTCTGAGGATAGCTACAGTGTACGAACACATATAGAATAAACAAAAGAGTAAGGGGTCATGGTGAGTTCTCAAAGAGAAGAATAGTACCCAAGGAGAAGAGTGAGGCATAGTGGCTGGGCCTTTGAGTCTGTTTCTTGGCCTGTTTGGAGGGTATGTGAGGGTTCCTTTACTCTTCAAAGTGGACAGATTTCCCAAAATCCCTTGATAAACAAAGCATACTTTATCTCTGGAGGTTCAGTTGAAGCTCCCTGAACTCAGCACTCATCCTCTGAGCCACAGGCTCTGCCTCGGAACTAGGAGTCGCTTCCCCTGTGTTTATGCCCATCCCCCACAGCATCCAACTTCCTCTTGAGGAGCTCAGGTTTTGCTGAGTGCAACACAGTCCACGCT
The DNA here is from genome assembly GCF_004785775.1 of Grammomys surdaster. NCBI lineage: Eukaryota > Metazoa > Chordata > Mammalia > Rodentia > Muridae > Grammomys > Grammomys surdaster. The sequence goes on from NW_021620812.1 coordinate 2,412,052, forward strand.
GAGATACAAAGCTGGCGAGAGGTAACAGTGCACAGGCATGGTGCTAACTGACAGAGGAGTTCGTCGGGGAATGCACACTGTTACAAGGTCAGCATGGGACCAGGGAGGGCAGACACCGAGAGTGAGAAGTGAGAAGCATGGCTAGTAATGGCACGAGTGACACTTAAGTAGTGATGTAATAGCTGACATGAAGGACAGGTGACTGAAAGGTGATTTACATTGCCCAAGCTCACTTAGCAAAAAAAGGGACGGGTTGGATCAGACCCCAAAACTAAAAGCACCCGTCAGCTACGTGGCTATTGATCAGCATGTTGTAGTGGTGAGTGGGCTGGCTACAAAGGAGCGAATGTGCCTGTCCTGTGAAAGCTGAGCATGTAAAAGTTCCTCAGGAACACACGGGTAGGTGGTAAAACCACAAAGAGCTGCCAACAGTTGAAGGAAAGCAGAGAGTCCTGCCCTGGGACATAGCCAAGCCTGTTGTCCCCAGTACATCTCGGCTTTCTCCTGGGATCTTCACCTGTTTCTGGTGTTCCATGAAGGGACTGGACTACAGCCGAGTGAACTCCAGGGTTGGCTTCTGCTGCTGCTGATCAAGTCTGACTTCACTTTGTTTTTGAGACAAGGTCTCACTATGTCAGCTTGGCTCTCCCGGAACTCTTCTTAGACAAGACCAGCTGTGAACTCCCTCTGCCTCCCAAAGGATGGGATTAAAAGTGTTTACCACTAGGAATCTGTCTTTTAAAAAAGATTAGTATGTGTGTGTGTGTGTGTGTGTGTGTGTGTGTTGTGTGTGTGTATTATGTATGTGTGTGTGTTATGTGTGTGTGTGTGTGTGTGTGTGTGTGTGTGTGTGCTGGGGGTGGGGGTAGGGTGGGGGCCAGCTGGCACTGGACCATGGAGTTTTCACAAGACCCCCTGTCCAGTTCAGTCTCCATGTGATACCTCCTTCATTTTGCATCATGACTGAAATATGGGGATTGGTTTCTTATGGAGGGATGCTGTTTTGTTTGTTTTTAAATTAAGGAAAACTTCTCTCCATGGTCTCATGCCGTAGTGTTTGCTTCTGTGAAGTCCAATTGCCTTTCCCGGTGGAAACTCGCTGTTTTGCGAGAGTGAGGAAAACCTACCAGCAGTGCTCCGTCCTCACGAGGCTAGCGAGCAGTGGAGAGAATAGGCACACATTCAGCCTCTGTCTGGCAGCAGGCGGGGGTGGTAAAATATGATAGACTTCAGAAGTGGAGTCTTCCAGAGCAGAAGAAGCTAGAGGAAGAGGGTTGACGCAGAGCCCTCAGTCTCCTCTGAATTTCTCCTCTGGTTCTTCCCAGGTTACTTCGACACTTCCCTCTGTCCCAAAAATGTCTCTGTTCATCTCAGATCCCACAGAGAATTTTAAAAGAAAAATAAGTGATGCTTTTATCATTGTTTATAGCTGCAAGGGAACCAGACAGAACCAATTTACATGTACAGAGCTAAATTTTCTGGGGTACTTTGTTTTCTTTTGAGACAAGGAGTCATATAGACCTTGAGCTTGCTATACATCCCAGGCTGGCCTCGAACCACAACCCCTCCTGAGTGCTGGGACCACAGGCATGTGTCAAAGCCTTTCTCATATAGAACAAGCATATGGGGACTGGCACTGGGACCCAGTGGCTGCTCATTTTCTTTGTTCTTTCTCTTTGCTTTTGTCTGGGGTCCTGAAGCTGGTGGCTTTCTGAGCTGTGGCTTTGGGTTTTGTGTCTTGGTGATGTGGGCTTCTGGAACCAACCGAGCTGTGACAGTGGACTGGGGTTTGTGTCAGCACCACCACCTTCTGTGCTGTCCACAGCTAGGGGCTGTGTGACAACAGTGTCTGCTTCATACAGTGAGCAAGCTCATCCTGGACACCGCAGTGTCCTAGGTGTGGGAGGTGGGGGGGGGGGAGTGGGACTCAGAAATAGGTCTTGTATATTTTCAAGAATAAGCATGTATTCCTTTAAAACTAGTGGGAAAGCCTCCCCTCCCACCCCACTCCTTGAGACCACTACGGTGATAGACTGAAGGAATTCTAGGGGCCACCGTCAGCCCTACTTTATATCAGAAAGGGCTTTAAGCAGCATGACTCACCAAGGGTCACAAGTGTGGCCTGGGACTTTCCAACATCCAGAGCAGTTTTTCCAGCAGTATTTGGTCGGTGTTGGCACGTTCCACCCCCAAGTGCTTCATTTCCTGCTACTTATTGAGTGGTAAATTCACCCACAGTGGACAAGCTCTCCTTCCCTTGGGCTAGTTCACCTATCTGTGGGGCTCTCCTGTCTGCAGAGGCGGGTACAGCCCAGGAAGAAGAGCTTGAGGATTGATGGGTGGCTGCCTGCAGAACCCAGCTGGAAGGGAGCGGCCTGCTGTGTGGTTCCTCCCTCTGCTTGCTGAGCTGGGAAGCAGAGGCCGTGCGTTGTCTCTGTCACACACACACATGTAGGCATGGAGCATACTGTATGTACAGCGGACCTGGCAAGGCGGTGCAGCCAAGCACCGTCTTCCCACGGTCCTCTGGTATCCATCTTCAATACTGACAAAGTAGATTGTAAATGTCACGCCTCTATGGATCCAGCTGCCAGCATCCCCAACAAGGGGAGGCCTGAGAGATGAGCCAGAGAGTCCTGGGAACTGATTTCTTGGAGAATGACCGACTAGTGTGAGGATTGCAGAAGTCAGATTTCTCTGAAAACCTTCTTAGTTCAGTGTCAAGCCTTTCATCAGTGAGTCAGTAGGTTTAGATCCAGATGATTCAAGAATGAGAGAAGGGTTTTTTTTTTTTTTTTCTGATTCTCAAACGGGATAAACTCTAAATTATGTCTGGCTTTCCCCAGTCTCAGGACTAGAGTGGATTCCTTGGTTGTTCCAGGCAGCAGAAAATGGGAAATTTCCAAGATGATTTAGGTTACAAAGGTTCTTGCAGCCCTGAATTTCATTCATTCATTCGTTCATTCACTTATTTATTCATTCATTTATGTGTATGGTTGTATCGCTTGCACATATCTGTGCCCCATGTGCATGCAGTGCCCTTAGAGGACAGAAGAGGGTGTCAGATCCCTGGGACTCGAGTTAACAGATGGTTCTAGAAATCAAGCCCTCCCTCCCGCCATGCACCCACGTGATGATGTCATGTTTGTTTACTAACTGCTTTTGATCTCATTCAGGGGTGGGTGCATGCACGCAAGTGTGCAGAGCCGAGAGGAGACAGCTCACAGGCATGTGGTCCCTTCTGTCTACTCTGTAGGTCCTGGGACCTGAGCTCAGTCCTCCAGGTTTGGCAGCAGATGCTTCACCCAGTTAGACATTTTGCCAGCCTGTTTATTTTATTTTAAAAGTATAAATCTTTGAGGTTTTTGTTTTGTTGTTGTTGTTGTTTTTAAATGACAAGTGATTACAGGAAACCCTATAGAAAGAATCCAACAGCCAGGGGTCATATTCAGAGGTACCTTTTAGACCTCTCTTAACCAAGGGTTTAGGATTCTGAACAAATGGGTCGTGGACAGGTTTAGGAGGTTGGGAATTCACTCTCAGTCATGTAAGGAATCAATAATGTAGCCTGGGAGATCAGTTTGTTATGTCTGACTGGTGCCGGCCATCTTGAGAAAAGCAGGAAGAAGACCGGACCCTTGTAACAGTCCTTGTGTTTCCTCAGCTTTGGCCCCAGGCGACTTCCACAGCCTCTTAGCAGCCCCTCCTCACCTTGGATCCTTTCTCCACAAGACAATGGGGTGAATTCCAGATGGAAGCCCCAGATTACCTCAGCCACCTAGTGCATGCTGGCTCCATTTTGATGTATTCTTGCTTGCCTCTCCATTGGGTTTTAATGTCATAGACAAGTGAGCGATCCAGCCTCAGGAACTTCCGGCCTCCTCTTTGGGAAGCGCTCCTTTGACTGCTCCATATGGTTCTTGGTGATGTCCCTAGACACCGTGGTCGTTGGACTGCGCTCTACCTTCCTCACTAACGTGCTAAGCTCTGTGGGCTAGCACTGTGTCTAACCACTGGAGTAGCGGATGGACCAGACACAAGTTACAGATTATGGAAAAGAATGGAAACGTGGGGTTTGCCAAGTATTAATGGTGGCAGTGTGGATTGCATTGTATGACATCAAGTGCCAAGCCTTTCTCCCAGTGATGCTTCCACAGCCCCACCAACTGAACTGCTTCTGTCTATGCCAGTTATTGGAAGACATTGGCACAAACAAGCCAAGTGCCAATCATGACCTGTGTGAACTCCAGGATCCAAAGGTATTGACTCCAGGGTTTAGAGGAGGCCTGCCTTTTGGATCACCCTGTGTAGCAGAGGTCTAGCAACCGCTTACAGTTGGTGACAGAACTTTCTTTTCAGCTTGTACTCCCTACAATGCCCCCCTCCCCAGTTTTCTTTTTCCCAGGACTGGAAACTGAATCCAGACCCCATGCATGTTAGGTGAGCACCCCACCACTGAAGTGCGCCCCAGCTCCTCAGGCTCTTTCTCCTGAGACAAAGGCTCGTTAAATTGCCCAGGCAGGCCTTGAACATGAGATCTCCCCACCTCAGCCTCCCCACTGGCTGGGATTATAGAGGATTGTGTTTTAGACCCTGCCCTTGGTGTCTGTCTTTTTTTTTTTTTTTTTTTTGTTTTGTTTTGTTTTTCGAGACAGGGTTTCTCTGTATAGCCCTGGCTGTCCTGGAACTCACTCTGTAGACCAGGCTGGCCTCGAACTCAGAAATCCACTTGCCTCTGCCTCCCAAGTGCTGGGATTAAAGGCATGCGCCATCACCGCCCGGCTCAACTTTTTTTTTTTTTTTTAAAGACAGGATCTTATTATGTAGACCAGGCTGGCCTTGGAATCACAGAGTTCTTTGTCTCCTAAGTGCTAGGATTAGAGTTGTACGCCACCATGGTCACCCTGCCCTGTCCCCATCTTATGTTCACATACAGTATGTACACCTTTTATAGGGACAACAGTGAGGGAAGAAAGCAATTTGTATTTTGGCCTCAGCCCTGCTTCCCCAGATCTCACAGGAAAGCTTGCCTCTACTTCCTCTCTTCTTGAGAAAGAAAAGATGAAGCAGGAGGTGACACTTGCCTTCTGGAGCTGCGTTCTCGTCTCGTAGTAGGCGATGACAGGGATGGACGCTCGGTGGTAGGCCTCCAGGCGCTTGGCAATGCTCTTGGCACTGTCCTCCCCACGCTGGCTGCCCTGGCTTCTCTGCAGAAGGCGGTTAGTCATGGTGTCTACTGAGCAGTCCATGCAGATCACCAAGTGTGGCTCTCCGATCTGAGGGAGCACAGCAGGGCTTGGTTAGTCGGGGTCTAGAGAAGGCCGGGCAGCCCTTCCATTCCTGGGGCTGTTGGTTCCCTCAAGTGTCTAGCACTACACTGCAGTCACGATGAGACTGGAGGGTGAGACTGGAGGAACCCGTTTGCCGAGCTGGCCCCCACCACCTGCTGCCTGCTAGCTCTGTCTTGTTGAGCTTTCTGGTCAGTTCACACAGTACAGCAATCGTAAGTTACCTAGTACAGCCAGCCTGTCCTTCACACCCAGGAGAAGGGCGTGTGTGCGTGTGTGTGTGCGTGTGCGTGTGTGTGATATGTATTGCATACAAGTGCATGCATGTATGTGTATGTGGACCCCTATGAAGCAAAGCTAACACTTTCCTCCTTGCCACCAGCGTGTCTTATCCCAGCTACCACTGGGTGCACATTATGTGGAGTCGGGGGGAGCACAGTGGCCAGGCAGGGGTCAGCTTCTTAGGGCGGAACTCTGGTGTAACTAGTTTCAGAATGGACTTCAATCATCCCTTGCCACCTTTTGCTTGACCGCTGTTCTTCCATTGCGACACTGGGCTCAGCCTTCTCCTGCTCTGTAATTCCTGAGCAGTGGAGTACAGTGGGAACGGGGCTTCGCGCCGTTAGAGGCGTGGCGAGGGCCTCCCAAGCTTTTCTTCTGTGAGACCCCATCTTGCCTGAGTAATTTTTACACAAATAAATAAAAGAGCCATATAATTTAAACATTTGCTAATAATAAGTTTATAAAGAACTAACTTAATTCTTAAACATTTGTTACACGTGTACTTTTACAAGAAACTGTATTTTCTGTCTGGTGTTGTATAACACTTACTATAGGGAAAACCAGCGACTTCCTATGATGTTCAACCACTGAGATTGCCAAGTTGTGAAATAATTTCAGATAGCCCGTGGGAGAGGCCATGTGATGAGCAATTCCAGGCTAGCTAACCCTCAGCCCTGATCCAGAGACACATGCCCAGCTTCAACCAGTATCTGACTACTACAGTATTGGGGACCTCACAGGAGACCCCAGCAGCTGAGCCCATCAAACAGCAGGACTTTGAGAGAAAAAAATTGAATTGTTCCTTTAAACTGCCTGACTGGATCATTCACTGGGAATCCTCCTAACATCTCTACACCTTAAATTCCACGACGGCCCTGAGGAGACCACCGGGTGGGTTGAGGCGGCAGCGTAGGCGATCTCCTTGGCATGCAGCCGAGTCTGTGAAGTGTTAGGTGTCTGCTTCCTTCCTGCTTTGGACTCCTACCTCAGTGTGAAGGGCTCATGGGCCCTGCTTCTGGTCCCAAGTCTTGCATACAGAGGGAGATTAAGAAATGTCCCAACTAGTGGTTGACGATCACCATCTGTGAGTCAAGCTCTCCATCTCTGCTTTGTCCCTGTTATCACTGGGGTACCAACTGTACTTCCCCATCCCTGGTCAACAGAAACCAACCCCCCCCCCCACACACACACACCACCAGTGTGCCATTTTCAGGGCATAGACGAAAGAAGGCTTGTCAGAGGACCTGAGGGGTTAAGAAGGATGCTGGCACCCAGGCTAAACAGGCATGCTTCTCTAGAAAGTGCTGATTAAATCCTGGTCTTCGCTCCCTGAAGGATGCACAGGTCATAAGGAACAGTGTGGGGGACATTCTCTAACGTCTGGCCTCTGGAATGTAGCTCACCCTTGAACAGGAGGAGCTTTTCTGAGGAGCATTTGTGCATGAAAACTAGGTGAGGGTGTAGGAGAAAACAATCCTTTTCACCAGCAGAGGGCGAGCGTGAGAGACAGTTGGTGGTTCTATCAGCTCTCTCAGAAAGTGTCTGCCTGGCCTGCATGGGCCATTTCCAGGCCACTCATGGGGACAAAAAAGAAAGCTCAAGGATTCATTTAATTATAAACAGAGGTTATTTGCATCTAAGCTGGTGCCGACCCTGAAAGACCAGTTGGATTAACGTAAGAGCAGACAGAGAGGTTGCTTCAACACCCAAAGCTTGGGTGTGACCACCAGCATTCAATTTGGGGCTTGTTAGGAACTTGGTCTCAGGCATAGCATCTGACACTGAAGCAGTGTCTGCGTGTTTTCAGCATGCATGAGCACCCTTCACAGCCCGACCGTCTGAGCGGCTTCCCTGCCAAGTCAGGTCCTTGGGCTCAAACCACAAGACTTGATCTTGCTCACCTGGATCCATGAACACAGTTGGCACACAGTAATTACTCTGGAAGGGACCTGAATCACTTAATATGTTTTTTTTCTCCTTAAAAACATTGTTTTTTTCAAAACATTGATACTGTGTCTTGATCACATAATAACATTTAATGTCTAAGCATTTAAAAAGATTTCATTTTTATTTATGTGTATGCCACAGGAGTTCTGGAGGCTCTCAGAGGCCAGAAGGAGGTGCCAAGACATCCTGGAGCTGTAGTTACAGGTGACTGTGTGCTGTCTGGTGTAAGTGCTGGTAACTGAACTGTGACCTCTGGAAGAAGAGGGAGCTCTCTTAACCCTTGAGCCATCCCTCCAGCTTCCTAAACCTCCCCCCCACCCCCATCAAGACAGGGTACCTTTGTGTAGCCCTGGCTGTTCTGGAACTCAGTCTGTAGACCAGGCTACACTCAAACTCAGAGGTCCTGCCTGTGCCTCCTGAGTGCTGGAATTAAAGATGTGGGCCACTACACCTGGGCGCATATATATATATATGTGTGTGTGTGTGTGTGTGTGTGTGTGTGTGTGTTATGTCAAGAGTCTTCCTATGTGGGCTCTGTCTTTGTTCAATTTAAATTTGAGGCAGGCACTCACTTTGGAAGCTTCATTGTGTGAGCTGTGCACACCTGCTCTGTTGACATTGGGATCTGCTGAAGTTTTTGTAAAAAAGAAAAATAGACATCTCACTTGAAGGTTCCTGGGTCGGTAGTGAAATGGGGAACTGAAACTGTCCAGCCACCAGTGAGATGCTTTCAGCTAGTGAGGACTGATGTGATTCAGAGGGAATTCTGATAGTGACCACTGAGGCCACATTGCCCAGGTTCTGGGCAGAGGAGGAAGAAATGATGGGTCAGGAGTGTTGGAGAGTTGTGTGGGAAGTTGAGAGAAGGCTCAGTGCTTTGGGTACGCTCCTCTGCAACAGACTGTAAGTCCAGCACCAGGCTGTAAGTCCACCAGCACGGAAACCTTTTGACATTGTGACTTAATGTCACTCTGTTGTTGGGCTACGTCTGTAGCAGTCCTGGGGTATGTGTGGCCAGTGGGCTCTTGGTTGGATCTGCCTGTATCTTCTCCGATCCCCAGTGGCACCTCCCATGGTTCAGCATGGTTTGTAACTCCATGGGCATCCATGCTGGGCTCTGCCATCAGATCTGGCTTTAAAAACTCCAATCGAAGTCTGGACTATGAAGAACTTTGTAATGAAGAACTCAGATTATGGTTTTATTGTTGCTTTTCCCTAGGGAGGGGCAGGAATAAGAGACACCTATGTTTATAATCCATTGTATCCTTGACTGCATGAGGGACTCAGAAAACTCTATACCTCTCAGCACAAGTTCAAGAAAAGGCCTCTGTACCCTGAACTCCTAAGCCGGAGCATGACCTCCGCTGATGCTCTTCTGTCCTCAGTAAAGGTAGCTGTGACATCCTGTGCTGGGGTGCTCAGCCCTCAGAAGCCAGTTACAGTGGTTTGCTTGCTTTTGCTATTGTTTGCACTTATCCATGAATCTGTCACAAGGCTTGATCACATGAATCTGCCACCCGTGTCTACCTTCTACCGTGTCCATCTTTGCCAATTGGACCATGAGGTCTTTCTTTCTTTCTTTCTTTCTTTCTTTCTTTCTTTCTTTCTTTCTTTCTTTCTTTCTTTCTTTCCTTCCTTCTTTCTTTCCTTCCTTCTCTCTCTCTCTCTCTCTCTCTCTCTCTCTCTCTGTCTCTCTCTCTCTGAGTTATTTATTTATTTTATGTATATGAGTACCCTGTCACTGTCTTCAGACACACCATAAGAGGGCATCAGATGCCATTACAGATGGTTGTGAGCCACCGGTGTGGTTTCTGGGAATTGAAATCTGGAAGAGCAGTTGGTGCTCTTGACCGCTGAGCCATCTCTCTAGCCCTGAAATTTTTCTTTGACTTTAATTAATTAAAATATTTTATGTAACATGTGTATTGTGTGACTATTTGCTTATATGGTGAGCACCATGTATGTGCCTAGTGCCCATGGAGGCCAGAGGGTTCTGGGAACTGATTTCAGGTTCTCTGGGAAAGTGGCAAGTGTTCTTAACCATCTCTGGAGACCCCTTGACTCTAGTTTAAGTGGGGGCTAGGCAATGGAGGAACTTTTGAGGGAAGCTAGACAAAGCTGACCCAAGGGTAGATGAAACCCAAGGTTTTATTGCCTTCATCCACGCGGCCTTGCTAGAAGGGGATGGAACTGGGTGACTCCATCAGCTGTGTGACCGAGGCAGGCGAGGGTACAGCAAGCTTCCACAAGCGCCTGTATTAGGTACCTGGCCCAGAGACGTGCAGCCGTGTGTGTACTGGCCCTCCAAGACCCAGGAATGGCATTTCTTTTTCTCTATCCACTGAAAAGGTCACTTCACTTTTTAAAAACATCAGCTGAAAGAATTCAGATGAAAATATTGAGCCGGGCGGTGGTGGCGCACGCCTTTAATCCCAGCACTTGTGAGGCAGAGGCAGGCGGATTTCTGAGTTCGAGGCCAGCCTGGTCTACACAGTGAGTTCCAGGACAGCCAGGGCTATACAGAGAAACCCTGTCTCGCGGAAAAAAAAAAAAAAGAATAGTAAAGAAAATACTGTAGAATAAAACAGTACCACATGCACCTGATTTTCCTGGAGGTTTGGTGTTAGTCTTAGTGTAACAAATACGGTCCCTGCCCCCACGTGACTGGGCTTGGGAAGTTGCACCAAGGTGTATGGTGGGTACCACAGGGCCTGGCCCAAGCCGGTCACCATCTGGCAACTGCAATAGCGGTTAGTTACTGGTTCCTGATGATAGCCCCGAACCACTAAGGAGGCACAAAGCTGGGAATGACACGGAGTCATGGAGGGTGGTGTGCACTCTAGATCCAGCCCTTGCAGCGTCTTTCTCCTCCGCTTTTGTGTAACTCTATTCCTTCCCCCACGGGCGATTGCCCTTCCCTCTCAGGCTGCGTGTGTGCTGCTAGGGTGGTGTGCAGCCTGCCCCCTACTGGTTCCTGTAGGCTGAGTCTATAAGAGTCTTCTTCCTCGTTACAGTGAAGGAAGCAATCTTTTGTGGGGCACCCTGCCATCCCAAGACAGACTTAGTTTTTGAGAGCTCACTGAAATGGAAGGAGAGAAGCCTGGAGAAGGAAGAGAATGGAGCAGCACAGAGAGGAACGACGAGGCACGGGCGGCTCTGCTCCCCACACCCCGCCGAGCCTGGCTGCCGGTCATTCCTGCCCTATTTATATTTCGTCTTCGTAAAAAAAAAGTTTACGTTTCCGCTTTTAGTAACAGCAAGATATGGTCAGCGTTACTGGGCAAGAAAAGACTTTGAGTTTATCCCCTAAGCTGACAGCTGTCCTTGTGTCCTGGACGGGCACCTCTAACATCAGCTCACCCTTCGTCCAAACTCTTCCCCTTGCTTCACTTCCCGGGGGTAGCCGTCAATCAGGAAGCCCTTGGTGTTGCCCAGGCTGGCCACCATGGACTCCTTCAGCAGTTCCAGGACGACACCCTACAGCAGAGAGAGTGGTCAGCATGTGGCCTAGCGGTACCCCCAAATCACAATAAATGTGACTCCCCAGACATTCTTCTGTGAGGGGAGGATCGGGCCAACCTGCCCCACCTCCTCTCCCCCTGCGCTGATGTCTGCAGTGCAGATAGGTCTTTCAGTCTGTACCGGGTCATGGTTCCACTGAGGGCTTTTCTTTCTGGTCGGTCCTTCCTGCAGTTATCTAAGAAGTCTCAGCATCTTACCCCAGGAGACATGCTAGTCCTGTCTCACACAGTAGCAACTGAACGAAGCAGCATCGTGGCAAGTTAGCGGCAAATGAAACACTGCTGAGAACTACTCACTGCCAGCGTTCTCCCAGGAAACATTACGCAAACCTCGATGTGTGCTAACTGGAGAAGGCTTTTAGATCAGAGAACTATCTTCTAGCAACACGATTTTCCCAGTAAACAAGTGTGCAAGATAAGGAAAAAAACAGAGCAGTGTGAGGAGGGGCCTGTGAGAGTGGTGGGAGGAGCCCTCCTTCCCTGTGGGAGGGGCCTGTGAGAGGGGTGGGAGGAGCCCTCCTTCCCTGTGGGAGGGACCTGTGAGAGGGGTGGGAGGAGACTTCCTTCTCTGTGGGCAGGGCCTGTGTGTGGAGTGGGAGGAGACCTCCTTCCCTGTGGGCGGGGCCTGTGGGAGGGTGGGAGGAGACTTCCTTCTCTAGCTTCTGGCAGGAGTGTGGGGCTTGCTGAAGTTGCAGGTCTGGCCAGAACCCTTCCTTAAGTAATTGTGAATTAACTCTCCATCTAATTCACAGTCTAATGAGGAAGGCAGACAATAACAAACAGATGAATATACACTAGCTAAAGATCACAGGCACGCAGAGCAGGACAAAGGGCCAGAGTATATCGGGGTGCTGTTTTTCAGAGGGCAGGGGGCTCCTTTACGTTGTGACTAGACAGAGCTCTGTAGGAGGCCAAAAGGCCAACTAGAGATGGATGATGGAGATGGACTCAGTTTTTAGAGCCATCACAGAGAGCACGAGGCGGCAACAGCCTGACCCGAGCAAGAAGCTAAATAGAAGGCAGCAAGGTGAGGGCGGGAAGGGCACTACGTGATAAAAAAATCTTTATTTTGGGGGATGGAGACAAGACTCAGTGAGTATGAGCACTTGGTATGAAAAACGGGAGAGCCTGAATTCAAATTCTTAGTATTCTCATTACAAAGCCAGGTTCAGCAGCACATGTCTGCGGCCACCCACAGCATCTGGAGGCAGAACCAGGCAGGTCTCAAGAGCACCCTAACCATCCAGCCTGGGCAAATTGGTGAGAGAATCTATCTCAAAAAGTAAGGTGGAAGCAACAGAGGAGGTATCCTCCTCTGGCCTTGAAACACACACACACACACACACACACTTGCGCACGCATGTGCAATAATGCATCCATAATAAACAGAGAGATGTGAATATTTGTTGCTACTTAGTTTGGTTTCTCCGTCTTATACACAGTCCATGACTGTGCTGGTTGCTTTTTGTCAACTTGACAAAAACCTAGACGCACCTAGGAAGAGGGAACCTTAACTGGAGGAACTGCCTCCATCAGATTGGCCTGTGACATGTCTCTGGGGCAGTTTCTTGATTGTGAATTGATATGGGAAGGCCCAGCTCAAAGTAGATTGGCGCTATTCCTGGGAGGTGGGCCAGGGCTATATAAGAAAGCAGGCTTGAGCAAGCAGGGGGAGTGAGCCAGCCAGCAGCTTTGGCCTCTGTTTCAGTTCCTGTCTTGAGCTCCTGCTGTGACTTCCTCAATAACGGACTGCAATCTATAATCCAGATGGACCGAGTCCACCTGTAAACTGCTTTTGGTCCTGGTGTTTGTCATAGCAACGGAAGAGTGACTAGAATGAGAATCCCTGCCCAGAGGAGGGTCCCATCCACAGTCAAGCTGGGTCTTCTCACACCAATGATAATCTCCAACAGGGGACTGTCTCCTAGGTGATTCTGGAGCCTGCCAGGTGGACAGTCAGCACAGAACGTCACACACCCAATCCAAGGAGGTTCTGATGTTAGCTGTCTATACTCTAAAGCTTGAAGATTTTACTCTAAAGTAAGGCTGGTTTTGGAAACACGTGAACCACGCTGACATTTAAGGGGCTGGCCAAAGAACAGCTTGGAAGGTAGGTGGTTGTTGACCTAAGCCAGCCTGCCTCAGGACTGTGACCAAGAAGAGAAATCAACCCTGTCTCTGACTCCCAGGGGTTTCTTTGTCTCCGTGATACAGCCTGCCACCACAGTCAATGGCTTGGCTGCTGGGAAGGCAGGGTGGGTCTCTGCTTACTGAGGGCACCAGGTCTCCACGCTCCATGATGTCACGGATCAGTTTGCTTCTTTCTGACTCAGAGGTCAGTTCCCGGCGCAGGAGCTCACCCGTGGAGAGATGAGTGAATCCATATTTTTCTGCTAGCTTCTCACACTGGGTGCCTTTGCCAGAGCCAGGGCCACCTTGGGAAGAAGACACATCAGACATGCGCCTCAGGTCCACTGTCTCCTTTTGGAGGACATAACAATTGTTTTCTGCTGGATATTCATTGATGAGTACTCTGCTGAGACTCACTCACTGCCCCCTCACCCCTGCACCACTCACTGCCTCCCACCCCTGCACCACTCACTGCCCCCTCACCCCTGCACCACTCACTGTCCCCTCACCCCTGCACCACTCACTGTCCCCCTCACCCCTGCACCACTCACTGTCCCCTCACCCCTGCAGCACTCACTGTCCCCCTCACCCCTGCACCACTCACTGCCCCCCTCACCCCTGCACCACTCACTGCCTCCCTCACCCCTGCAATGCTGAGTGAGGCTCCTGAGCCATGGAATCTGCTGCGGTGATAATCTCTACCTGAGGCCACACTTCTCTCCAGCTCCCAGGGGACCAGAGCTGTTCCCCCCGCCCCATGCAGCGGAAGTCCCTGAGCGGTGCCGTTTCAGCGGCTCATCCTATTTCCCCACCCCCACCTTTTCTCTTTTAAAAGCTGATAAAAATAAAATAAAAGAAAATGTAATTTAACCGAGTGAAGTGTCAAAGAAACCCACAGGGACTTTTTTTTCCCACATTGAAGGTGACCACAGAAGCCCTTCCACGAATGACAACATGGGACTCTGAATTAGTTTGCTGGCTTCAAAGGACACTGTTGTGTCAACCAGTCGATTCCACTGAGAGCTGATGGTGGTTTGCAGATGTAACTCTGCAGGAGGACAGGGCAGCTCTGGTCCCCTGTGCAGGGGACGATGCTGAAATACTCTAGAGAAGAGATGCCTGAGTCCAGTCGCCTCCGGCTTCATAGTCTCCATGCTTCACTCGTAATTCTTTATACGTTTATAAAATCTTTGCACTGGTGAGTCTGTCCATGTTTGGGAATGTAGTATGATTCCACACACACGCATACACCATGTAGTCAAGCCAGAGGCCCCAGCACTCCCATTTCCTCAAACATTCTCCCATTTCCTCCCCTCCCCCAGGCCAGCATGTCCTTTATTATAAGTGGAATAAATCAGGCACACACAGCCACGCTCTTACTGATATGCAGCTTACATGTAAGAAGTTATGCTAACGGAAACAAAGAGTGGACCAGTGTTGGCCGGAGCCTGGCAGGGACACCCCAGTTCCTTCTGGAGGACTGGGGAACATTTGTTCTTCCTGGTTCTTACCTTCAAATGCCAGGACCTCCCTACTCTTTTTATTCCCCAGAGTTTAGGGGGGAAAACCCCTATATTTATTTTATTTATATGGGGTGTATGTGTGTATATGTGTGTTGTGTGTGTGTGTTGTGTGTGTGGGGTGTGTATGTGTGTGCAGTATGTGTATATGTGTGTAGGGTGAGTGTATGTGTGTGCAGTGTGTGTATGTGTATGTGTAGGGTGTGTGTGTGTGTGTGTGTGTGTGTGTGAAGACATAGTACACAGCACCCAGAGTTGATGCTGGCTCATGCCTCCTTGTCATAGCTTCCTGAAAAAGGAATATTTGAAATAAAAACACAAAAATACAATTGAGATTCTAGCCTGAATCCTAGCTCTCTTGGGTGGTGGGAACTGACTATTAAGGGATGTCCCTTCCCCACCCACTTTAGCCAGAAGAGCCTCTCAGGCTTCTCCATGTGGCAGACAAGCCAGGAAAGACACATGCATTTTGTTGTGTATTCATCCACATCACTGCTTTAAGTCAAATGGGAAGGTTCAGATGCCCCCACAGTATTGCATGAACGGGTCAGACATAGTAGGAATACAGCAATTGCAGAGGCTAACAGAAACAGGGCCGACCAGCACACAAGCACCCTTTCTGCTGAGGCCATGTTCATGCAGAGCAATGACTCCTGCCTCCAGCTGTAATAGGAAGGGAGAGTGTGGGGACAAGAGGAAGCCACTCAGAGGAAGGAGTGCTTCTAGGTAAACGACTAAGGGGACTCACAGCTGAGCTCTGGGAGGCCACGGAACTTCTGTGGCTTGTGTTTACCTGGAAACTCTTTTCCCGGGATAGCTCGTGGCTGATTATGAGGAAAAGACATTTTCTGACTTGACTTCCAAGGCAAAGATGCCGTGTTCCAAATATTTTCTTCCTTCAGTCTCCCACTAATATGACTATTATAGGTTTGCCCCGCTGAAGTGTTATTTAATAAATCTTGACACAGAGGCAATTAAAACTCTCCATCTCAGATTAACAACAGCTGTGTGGAGCGGCGCTGCTGCCCCGGTTAGAAGCCTTACGTGGAAGCTGCAGATTCTTAGCATTTTTGGCCCCAATGGTGCTGGCGGTGTGGAATTTTAAGTAACCTGTACAATGGCATGATTCTTCCCCTGACTCCAAACTGGGGCGCATGTGATTTCCTTACTGTAAAAAGGGCATAAAACCATCAACTATTTCCGTAGGCTCATACCTCCCAGCAGACCCCGACACAGCCCCGCATGCTATGACTGAGTTTAGATGAGATGCCACTTTCAAGGGGTCTGTCAAAGTCTTCATGGCAAAAAGAGTGGAGGAATCCTTGTTTTCAATATCAAATGGAATTTAAAAAGACTGGTCTATTGAACTTTCCATGTGAACCGAAAGTTGCACGATTGGAAGAGGGTCAATACTCGGAGCCTGGCTTTCCACTCGGCCGCTCAGAACCCAGAAGCCTGGCTGAATGAGGGGTGTTCTTCTGGACCTGGTAATCTTCAGTCTAGATCTGTACCAGCTTTCATAGCCTTGCCTTAAATACAGTTAGTTCCTGGATTCTCAGCCTGGGCCCTTCAGGGTGAGGACCTGTGTCCTAAGCAACTGTTGCAGTTTCCTGGCTTTGGGAAGGACGAGAGGAGGCAGTAATGCTGGCGGGTATAGCACATTCTGGTCCAGCCACGGAAAGTGCAGGCAGATGATGTCAGGCAGACAGTCACCCCTGTCCAAGTCCCAGCTAGTACTAGCCCTTTAGTTTGGATGATTCCTAGTTCTGAGTGCTCCCATAGAGATGGTGCCGAGTGCTCCCATAGTGATGGTGCTGAGTGCTCCCATAGAGTTGGGGCTGAGCTGGGCGTGCTCTGTCGTTTCTGTTCTCAGCACCTGATACTTCACCTACCACCTCATGGATCACTGATGTAGAGCTGTGGTTATTTAAAAAGACAAACCACGTATTTTTGTGAGTTCACAGTCAATATTACAAACACATTTCCGTGAACCATGGTGACTTTTCTCTCCACTAAGTGGAAATGATAGAAGGTGTTTGCCATCTCTTACAAAGAATTTCTAACTCATGATTGTATATATTTACAGTTATGTATATAGCTGACATGGGTTATCTATTTTAGATTTTGAGCATGAAGATATCATGTAGTCCAGGCTAGCCTTGAACTTGATGTAGCCGAGGATGATTTCTGGCCCTTCTTCCTCCGATTCTCAAATGAGGTGATTACAAGCATTCTCCACAACATCCGGTTTATTTGGTGCCCTTGGGTAAGCACTCTACCACCTGAACCCCAGCCCCAGCCCACAGTGTCCTTTGTTGACATTTTACTGTATACCGTCCTCATGGGAGGTAACCTGGGGTTTAGCCTGAGGCCTTCTCACACAGCTCTTCACATGGGGACACTGCAGGGGATACTGTGAGGGACACTGTGGGAGACACTGTAGGGACACTGTGGGGGACACTGTGGGGGACACTGCAGTGGACACTGGGGGGGATACTGGGGGGACACTGTGGGGGACACTGTGGGGACACTGTGGGGGACATTGCGGGGACACTGCGGGGACACTGTGAGAACACTGTGGGGGACACTGCAGGGACACTGTGGGGGACACTGTGGGGACACTGTGGGGGACACTGTGGGGGACATTGCGGGGACACTGTGGGGACGCTGTGGGTCTGCTTTCACTGGTGTGACACTGATAAGCCTGGTGCTGACAGTCTTGGAGCTGAGTCTTCATACCAGAAAAGTGTCAGATTTAGAACAGGGTGACAGGAGACCAGCAGTTTCAGCGGGGTGCCAGGCTCTGATTAAGACCTATAAGAGCCATCCAGAGGCAAGGGTTAGTAATTTATGGCCAACCGAACACAAATGACACGGCCAGGAAGTGTCTAACAGTGCACAATCCCCTGCCGCGTGGAGGACGCAGCTCCGCACGTCTGTATCCCGTGGCTGCAGACGGCCTTTTACTGTACCTGACCAACCTTTGGTTTCTATCTGGGGAGAAACAATCAATCTTCTGCCTCATACTGTCTGTGACTTTTTCCGCCACAGTTCCTGTACTTGACTAGTTGCCAAGGTCTGTGTCTACTTTTGAAAAAAGCCTTTGAAATCTATAATCGCACTATAAATGTTCTTCATCTTTTCTCTCAGAAAAACCATGACGCTTGGCGCCTGCCATTTCCAACAAACACTCATTTGTTGGCTCTGTCCTGAGTTATAACATTGAACCCATGGTCTGAATCAAACCCAGCTCAAAGTCAGAAATGAAGGTGGCACTTCATCCCTTAGAAATGTCTGACCAAGTGAGGGCACGTACGCTCTATCAGTATGTATGAACTTCTGCATGAATATTTGACAGTTCAACTACATACATCGGATCTAGAGAACTTACAGGATTACGTTTCTCTAAGGCAATGTGGAAGGAAATGTCTGCTGGGTTCTGACTGCCGTTAACAAAGTCCCAGGCTTGTATTCCTACATTAGCCGGGAAATTAATTTTCCCATGTTGAGATTCAGCCATGCACACATCTGGTTGAACGTAGGCATTCACCACTCAACTTGAACTGTCTCTCTAACGGTGTCTTCCCACCCCCTCATTCTTCAGCTTGTTGTTTGTCCTCATTATGACCCCGCAAAGTTGATCCAATTCCTTGAAGCTCTCCCAGCCAGCCCCACACCAGGCCCTAACTGGTAATGGACGCTTTGCCTCCTTTGAAAATATGTTGCCTCCATGACAAGCACTGCCTACTTCTTATAACCAGCCAATTACTCACTTTATCTGCATCTGCTCTGAGTTGGTAAGTATTCCTCGAGTGAGTGAGAAGACAGAGCCCACTGGGCCATGTGACCTCACTCCTATAACATCTCCTGGCAACCATATTCCTCTTCTGATGATGTGAGGTGTTCCTGGTTGGATTTGAATATTTCCCTGAAGTTCTCAGTGATATTGACATGGGCGGCAGAGACAGGTGAGTCCCTGGGGGCTTATGGACCAGTTATCTTAGCCTACTTGGGAAAGTTACAGGCCAAGGAGAGACTCTCTCTCAAGCAAAAGATAGAAGGTACCTGAGGACCAACATCCAAGACTTTGACCTACACACACACACACACACACACACACACACACATACCAGAGCACGTGCACAATGCCAACATGTATACACACATGAACACACACACAGACACATAGTCAGCTCTAACAGTGTATGCTTTTACAATGATTGGACACACCTTTAAACTGTAGTACCATTTTCCACATCTTTAAAGGTGAATAGCAGGCTGGAGAGATGGCTCAGTGGTTAAGAGCAGTGACTGCACTTCCAGAGGTCCTGAGTTCAAATCCCAGCAACCACATGGTGGCTCACAACCATCTGTAATGAGATCTGATGCCCTCTTCTGGTGTGTCTGAAGACAGCTACAGTGTATTCATATATAATAAATAAATAAATCTTTAAAAAAAAATAAAGGTGAATAGCCTCTGCAACCATACCTTTGGCAGCACTAAGTATCTTTTGCAAATCAACCTATCCGATTTCTAGGTAATCGCTCTGTTTTTTTTTTCTTTCTCAAAAAATCCATCAATTCCTGCCCTTGAAATCCTTCTCTTTAAATGAAAATGGTCTCAACCCTGAGTTCATGCTTTTGTGACTGAACGATTCCTTTCAGAGAAAAGCTACTGTGCTTCTTAACTGTGAGCCTGAAGCCATCCAGGACCCACAAGTCTCTTGTAACCTCTCCTCCAGCTAACACGAGTGCTTTGCTAAGCTTTAATGTGCTGTTGCTGGGAGTTGGTGTGCTGCGGTCCCGGAGTGACTAAGAAAATATATATTTACACTAGTCAACGTTTCTACAAGTTCGGGAAGCCTTTGACAGGTATTTTGGTGAAACATGCCAGTGACAGGGTCAGCTGTGGGTCACATAAGACTTTACATTGGGCTGAGACCCTGAGGGCAGCAGGCACACTTCCTTATTATTATGGCCTGGAAACCAGGAGATACCTGGCCCAACGACTCGGTGACGAGCACTCCATGAGGCAGCCCTGTATCTGACACAAAAGTCAGTCAGTGGGACCCAGTTCTAGGCCTTGCTTTGGACCTGCTAAGTGGTTGGAAGAACATTGATTTGTCTCTTTTCTGGGGCTACAAAGTTCTTACATCCTGACTGTAATTAACAGTCGTCGATGTGATCACACAAGCTAAGGAAATTAGACAGCTCTGACCTCTATGACATGCTAAGAGCCCCTTTGCCTCCGTGGCCTGGTTCCTGGACTGGATTCCATGAAGGAATCCCTACTTTGAGTTGTATTCTACCATAGTATCCCAGCCTTCCTTTCACAGTGCTCCTGCCTGTGGAAGGATTTTAATCCTGACCTGCTAAAGTTAGGTCTGGAATATTCTCTAAAGGCTCATGCATGAGGAGGAGGCTTGAGCCCTCATCCTTGGCACCATGGAAGAGAGTAGGGAGTTTAAGAGGTAGGTAGGGCCTAGCGGGAGACTTGAGGTCTTTGGGGTGTGCCCTGAAGGTGACTGCGATGCCGGCTCTCATTTTTTGTGTCATGACCTGGTCATGATGTGAGAAGTTCTGTCTGGTCATGTGACCTCACCACGGCATGGCAGGCAGGCACTCCACTACTGACTCACAGTCTTAACCTGTCTCTAGAGCTCTGCATTTGGCTGCCCAGGTCTTCTCTTTACTATGGGACTGGCACAGTCTTGGTTGGCAGGGGATCCATCAGCACAGTTACTGCAGTGAACAAAAAAACTTAGGATTGGGGGAAAAAAATCCAAGACTAGGAAAAAATATCTATGAATGTCTGTAGTTGACACCTCCTGAAGACTCAAAGTTTAGAAGATTCCCCAGGAAAGAGGGGCAGGAATTTGCAATGTTTCTTGAAATGTGTAAGAAAAAAATTGGGGATCTGACAGAGAAAACAAGACCTAGCAAAATGCTAACCGTAGAAGATATTTGACAGATACTTAGTGCTCACTATAAAAATGCTTCTAGCTTTGTTGGACGTTTGAAATTTCTCATTATTAAAAAAAAGAAAGAAAGAAAGAAAATCTTCAAAAGATTCCCCGGGTGATTCTGGAGCTAGGCCTGCCTGAGAGCATCTGGAGGACCTGAGCAAGAAGAGGCAGTTTGCCATGGAGCCCAGTGGCTGCCCAGGGAGGCCTGCTCATCTTTCTTTTCATATTTACAGTGCAATAATGCTGAGATAACGGCTCCATGGTGAACAAGTAACTGTTAAGACAGCTAATAAAATCCTCATCCCCTTAATCAGGGCTGGGCCATTCCTCTCACGGCAGATGGGAGGAGCTGCTAGTGTTCTCTGTCAAGTTGGTGGGAAGAAGTTAGACTGGGGGTTCAGAGACCCAATGTGCCTGAGAGTCCCTGCATGCCACCCTAAACAAAGTCCCCATTTCACTATGCTTTTTGGCTTGCTGTGTTATCTAATACATGTCTGCTTTGTTCAAACTAGGGCATGTGATGTTTTTAGCAGCCTTAGAAACAGAAGCTCTCTGCCACTCTACAACAGAGAACACTATGCCAAGAGGCACAGGTGCCCTGGTATTGCTTGGACCGCCATCTTTAAGGTTCTCTGGTCCTCCTTGCTGGAGTGAGGCAGACTTGGAGTTCAGACACACACCACATAGTCCCCTATCAGATAGAGTGGTCATGGGGAGCCAGGCTTTCGTTATAGTGCTACAGGTTTTCCATAGGAAACACATCCAAGAAAGAATGCTTGTCATGACAGCACATGAGTCACCATTTAAAACTCACATGTAACGAAGGGCTTCATAGTGGTAAATTGGGCCATGTGATCTGGCCTGAATGTCGGCTATCGGAGACTTTTAAAACCCCGTTTACTCTCTGTCCTGACAAATCTGAGATTGTGCAATTCAGCCCAAACCAACCACAGCCATAGACATTGTCATGACACATCTCATTAAAGTAGAACCCTTGAGTAAGTGAAGCAAGAACTCATGGTCCTGCCACTAGACATGGAATCCGTTTGTACTGTGACGTTTATGTAACTAAGTGGCTTCCCTCTCAGGACACACCACCTACATTTCTGCCTTAGAGGGATGTCTCAGTTTGTGACGCATGTGTTCGGGGCTCTCTTGGCAGGTATGTCGATGTCTGCTTCCTTTTCTCTCCCATCCTGAATGGCCAAGTGTCGGAAAACACAGGTTGGGGCCAAGACAGTGTGACAGTCACCTAGCATCTGCATACTTTCATGAGGGAAAGAATACAGGGGTGTGTGTGTGTGTGTGTGTGTGTGTGCAGTGTGCACCCATGCACATGTGAACTCTCAGATTCAGCTAGGCCTGGCTAAAGGCTGGGAGTCAGATGGAAACTTACATCTCTATGGCAACCCAGCTTCACTGGCCAGGGGATTCATAGCCTGGTGTCGGGTGTGATGGCACACACCTACAGTCCCAGCATCTAGGAAGCTGTGGTAGCTGACTGAGGCCAGCCTGGGCTATGAAACCTTGTCTCACAAGCCAAAGCAACAACAACAGCAACAACAACAACAACAGCAACAAAAGCAGCAAAGAGGAGGTTAATTTTGGGAATTGGATACATGACCTTGCAGGCCAAGAAGTCCCGTAGCCATCTCAAATCAGAGAGTGAGGGAAGTGATGGCCTGCAAGCTGAGCCCAAGTGACCCAGTGTCTTCTCAGGTTTCGGGCAGTTTGATAGTCTAGGTCCGTGGTATAAGGTACTAGTCTGAGGGTGGAAGAACCCAGAGCTGTGATGTCCAAGGACAGGAGAAATGGATTCCAACCTCCAAAGTGACAAAGAACCCCATTTTCTTCATCTGTGTGTTCTCCTTGCCCTCCAGGCAGACAGACTGAATAGAGTGTCTCTATATTGGTGCAGGCCAGTCTTCCTTATTTGGTCCATGGAGTCACAGTCTCACTTGGAGAAACATTCAAGGTACACCCAGAATTCCCAATTTACCCAGTGTCTGGGTGGCCCATAACCTGGTCAAAGCAAATTACCCATGGCTTTGCTCATGAGCTGCCTGCTTCACGTCACAGCATAAGTCAAGGTCTAGCCTCGGATTCCACAGCTCGAGGTCGTCATTCTGGTGCTCTTGGTTCAGTTCGTTTGCTTCTGTCTTCTAATTAGGGTTGCTTCTCTACCTTGTTTGTTTGTTTGTGGGTTTTTTGTCCTCCCTGTGGCCTGGCTTTTCCTGTTGTATTGATCCAAAGCTGGTCCTCTGACACGTTCTTCTGCCCCCTCTGACAAGTGTCCTGAGCCTCTTGGTCCAGAGAGACTTTCAGAGCATCCCAGACCTCCAGGATCCAGAGAAGCAGAGCTTCCCTGGAGATGCTACTGTCCTCTGATGCCCTCTTCACAATTGTTCTTTTGAGAAGACCAATGCCAGTAAACAGGGACCCTCCCACTCCACTCCCACGTCACTGCAGCTGCTGGTCCTTAGAGCGTGCCCCGCAGACACTGGGGAACACCGACTTGTACTATAATCCTAAGTTATTTACTTCCCACGGATGGCCTGGGCAGTGATTAAAAGGAGCAGAGCATCAGAGTCTGGCAGTAGCAATCACGTGGGCATCTTTATTTCTTTTACATGTATGTATTTGGTGTATACGGTTGTCACAACATACATGTGGAGGTCAGAGGACAACAATGAGAGTCAATTTTCTCTTCTACTGTGTAGGCTCCAGGGACCAAACGCAAGTCCTCAAGCTTGGTGGTAAGTGATTGCCTTCGCCAGTGAGCCATCTCACTGGCTTGTGCATCCTCACCAGTGTACCTGCATCAGAATCACTTCAGGACACTTTGGTGAAGCAGAAGAAAATTTAATTAAAAAATAATGACCCATAAGTATGCACTAATTTAGTTGTTTTTGAGATGGAATCTCATTATGTAATCCTGGCTGGCCTAAGATTTGAGGTGGACCAGACTGACCTTAAACTTACAGAGAACCTCGGGCCTCCACCTCCTGAGTGCTGGGTCGAAGGGCATACATCACTTTGCTTGGTTCATTTTAATAGTTTGTGCAGCAAAATGGGAAGTGTGCATAAAATACTTGGGCACACAGAGGAATAACTGCTTTCTGCAGGAAGGGCATGTGTGTGCCTGCACTGTGAACTAGCTGGTGCTTGCTTGCTTTATTTATTTGATTCTTTGCTTGTTTGTTTCTTTCTTTTCTTTCTTTGATTCTTTGTTTGTTTGTTTGTTTGTTTGTTTCTTTCTTTCTTTCTAGTTGAATGCCCTTCCTATTCCCTCCCTCCTGAGTACTATCTGGGTCTAGGCCCTATTTGGCTCCCAAGATTAAGCGCGTTCCTGATGGTATGGCTGGAGATCTGTTTTTACTTTCTGAGAAACCAATTATGAGTTGCCAGGCTCCAATATCTGGCAGATAACTTTTCTTCCTGAAACTAAATAAAGCCTCTCAGTCACTTCAAGAGAAACAACTGGTAGTGTTTGTCGACCACATGAGAGTATTTTAAGTGCCCCCCCCAGATACTCTATTTTCCCATGCACAATTTATCTTTCTGTCTTACTGGGAAATGAAGGCTGTCAGTGTACTCTGTCCTTTGTCTAGGTACAAGCACTCTAAAAGACAACACTGAAGAGGTTTCTCTAGTGCCTGGCCTGTGTCAAGTGCTAAGCTGAAGCTGGCTTCTATCAATGAGGTTTAATAAAAAGGATTGTAATGTATTATAACAGATTTAACCAACTGTATCCATGCTGATCTCTAATAGATTCTTCTGAAAGGTAATCATTCAGCTCTTTTATAACAGGAAACAATGAAAGACAATGGGGCTCTAATGAAATCATGATAATCACTTAATTCTGAATTTTAGGAAAAACCTCTCACTTCTCTAATAAACTAACTAGGACCACGTGTAGTGGCTAAAATGCATGTAATGTCACGAAATTTCATCAGAATATCTCTAAAACTCATGGCGTGGGTTGGCTGGTCTTTGCATCGCTATGACAACATGCTTGTGTAAAGCGACTTACAGGACAGAAGATTGACTGTGGTTCACGATTTCCAAGAGTTGGCCCCATCATGGCTATGAGGGCAAGATAGAGCTGAATAGCTCGTATGATAGCAACAAAGAAGCAGAGGGAAAAGGTACAGGAAGTGGTGGGACATGAGATAGTCCCAAAGGAGGTCTCCATGACCTCCTTCCTCTAACAAGGTCCCACCTCCCACACCTTTCACTAACTCCCAATAATGTTATTTTATTATGACTTCATCAATGGATTCATAATCCCACTGATTAGGCCAGAGTCCTCACGATCTAACAATCCTCTTTGGAGATCCCCTCCCACACATATCTAGAGGTGTTTATTAACCCAATCAAGTTGGCAGTCAAGATTGCCACCACAGTGCTTAGAAACAGCGCCCCAGAGCACCAATGCCAATGTAAACAAGGCCATCTGTGTCCTGACACGCTGGAGCCTCTAGCACTGAGTGATGGCTCTGTCATTATGCCATTAGCTTCGCCTTTCACTAGATTAACCAGATGTGCTTTCCAAGTGCAAACGTCTCTCAGTGCTTTGGGCGAATCAGTGTGAACTCGAATTATGTGATGTTTTGGGCACAGACGACAGTGAAAAGTAGGCAAGGGGAAATGAAGCCAAAGTAGACTGTGTTCAAGGAAGAGGGGGATGTGGGAAATAGAGGAAGGAAGGGGAGGTAGTAGAAGAGGCTATGAAAAACGACAGGCAGCAGGGTGGGACCCAGAGAAGCTCTCTGAAGCACATTCTCCAAATGCTTCCATGCTCAGCAGTGGCTGGGCCCATGTAGTATGAGCACAGCTACCTGTATCTTGTGTGGGATCACACAAAGCCTGTGGGGTCTCCACAGGGCCTAGTGAATGCAGGCTTGACCTCTGGGGATCAACTCTGTGTCCTTGGACAGTCATATCTCTATGAACAGGCTCTGGATTGCTCTCCTCAGGAACAGAACAGTGATATTCACACAGGAGTCAGAAGGCAGCTTGTACCTGCCCCTCTGTTGAGGAGGGAGCACTCCTCCCACCGGGATGGAGGAGAACATCCCTACTTGTTCTGCATCAGCTCAGGGGGAAAGTTGCTGCTCTCAGGGAGAGGGTTGTGGGACATCAAGGAAGAAGCATCATATAGACTCATAATTAATCTGAATACTCTCCCTCAAGACACAGCAACTGCATCAGCAACCTGCCCGCCAGTTCCAGTTCAGCAATCCTGACTGCTGTCTCAGTTGTTATGGAAACGGACCATACCACTTCCTAAAGAATAATTATTCCAACAAACCTATTTCTTTTCACTTGCTATAGGCCATCCAAGTGAGTGGCTCCTACATAAGGGATGAGGAGGCCCAAGGAGCAGAGCTAGCGATTAGCAAAGGCTTCTCCAGAAGCAGAGTGTTGAGCCTGCAGATAAGCCAGTGGAGACCAGCTGTCTCCAGGGAAAAGACCGACCAGGAGGCCAGCCCGAGAGACAACAGGTGTAGACAGTGTTGGAGCCAAACTCTGACCCAGGGACATAGCAGGAAGTAGGAAGGACACACTGGGGTCAGCCGCAGACAGTAATGAGGACAGTCTACTGGGGCATGTCCCATTCTACA
This sequence comes from Grammomys surdaster, assembly GCF_004785775.1. NCBI lineage: Eukaryota > Metazoa > Chordata > Mammalia > Rodentia > Muridae > Grammomys > Grammomys surdaster. The sequence continues at coordinate 2,438,333 of NW_021620812.1, forward strand.
GGAGCTGATGGTCCTTGAAGACAGGCAAATGCGTTTGGAATATTGACTTTGAAGCATTGTAGTGAACGTGTAAAATCAACTTAGGCACCGTCAGTTCTGCATTTTTACTGTTGCTCTGACTGGTGCTAAGATACCAATTGCAAACTTCACAATCCAGGAATGTTCTTTTTCTTTTGGCAGGGTTTCATGTAGCCCAGGATGTCCACAAAGTCCTTTTATAGCCTAGGGTGACTGTTGGCATTTCATCTAGGCTCCGCCCCACAGTTACCTGGCAACAGTCTGGTGTGCCTGACCCACTATAAAAGGGGCTGGTTGCCCCCTCCTCTCTCTCTTGCTCTTCTTACTCCCTTCCTCTCTTCCCCCCTCCCTTCTTTCCCCATTCCCCTTCCCCATCTCTCTCCATGTGTTCATGGCTGGCCTCTGCTCCTCTTCTCTCTTTCTCTCTCTCTCTCTCTCTCTCTCTCTCTCTCTCTCTCTCTCTCTCT
>NW_021620812.1:2438827-2440056 GCF_004785775.1 Grammomys surdaster
TCTCTCTCTCTCTCTCTCTCTCTCTCTCTCTCTCTCTCTCTCTCTCTTCCTTTCTCTGTCTCTACTCCCTAAACTTCCTTCCCCATGTCCTAATACTATACTATACCTCCCCTCCCACCCTATACTATACCATTGGGGGGCTGGTCCCTCAGGGGGAAAGGATGCTTCAGCATGGGCCAGTGGAGGCATGCCCTTCCCCCACAACACACGCTCCTGCAACAAACACATTCCTGGCTTCCTTTTCTTTCTTTCTTTCTTTCTTTCTTTCTTTCTTTCTTTCTTTCTTTCTTTCTTTCTTTCTTTCTTTCTTTCTATAAAACACAACAGTGACCTTAACTTCCTGGGCAACATCTATCTTCAGTGTAGGGGATTGAACCCAGGGCCTGATATATGCTAGGCCACTCATTCTACTGACCGAGCCAAATCTCCTGCCCACTAATTATCTATAGACAGAACCAAATTTGTACCATTGAAATCTTGTGGCTCTTGTTAAAATTTACCCACACAGCCATAACTGTGTCTTTTTATTCTTAGAGGCTTCATGACCTTACACTGACCTGTGATGATACAGCCATTCTGCTGTTTGTCACAGGAGCATTTAGAACTGAGGCCTCAATTTTCACTGATGCCCTAGAACGAGAGAAGTCAATCCCCTGTATCACAGTGACTTTGTCCCTTCTGTCTAAACAGTAAATTGTTTTATTTTTTTCCAAGAAGAACAGTGACTGATAAATAAGTTGAAAAACAAGAGAATTTAGGCAGCTCCAAAAAAATTCTTCTGTCCAGAGAAAGCCGGTCTGAGTATGTTCTGTGGCCCTCTGAAGGTTTTGTGCTTTGTCTAGCTGTCTATGATTACATACCACGCTCTTTGTTTCTCTAAAGGGCACAGGGCTTTGCAACAGGTGAGTTGAGGTCTTTGGCTATGCCTGTACCACAGAGGTGACATTTGACAATGTATTTCCAAGTCATAAGCTGTGAGTCACAGCAACGAGAAAATTGGAAATAATATCACCAGGGGCGGTGATGAAAACAGGAAGCTGTGTTGTATTATTGTTAGAAGCTTTGGGGGATCATATTATTAAAACATTATGGTAATGAAGTGTTCCCACTCTGAGTTTCTAGATATCAACTCTAAAGGAGCTCTCCTTTCCCTACCTTCGTCTCCGATATAAAATCTGGACAGAAACATACATACATATATATATATATATATATATATATATATATAT
>NW_021620812.1:2440156-2442795 GCF_004785775.1 Grammomys surdaster
CATGCCTAGAATACAGATTATTAGAATTTTAGCAAGCCGTAAACAGGGCCAATTTTCCTTTGAAATTATGATTTCCAGTAAAGGTTAACCCACACTTTGACTTCCTGAGGAAAATACAAAATACATATGGGAAGAGTAGATTGTGTCCATGGTTAAGGGGCAAGCAATAGAGACCTAGTAAGACAAGAAGACTCAGGAATTCTTGCAGACACATGCTGTTCTCAGAGGCCCTTCTCCAGCTCCTGGTTCTGTGTGTCAACATGGCCTCCTCAGAGAGATATTCTAGTTCTTACCCATGTGATAGCTCAAGGCTTAGCCCAGCCTGTTCTTTTTCTCTCTTTAACTCTCTAGTAACACTTCTCAGGAGATGGGAGCTGTTAACTACTCTCTTCCTTAGGAAGGAGTGTCCTTGGCAACTTCCCAGCACAGCCCACTGTGACAGTGTGTGAGGTCAGGAGCTCAGGGTGACAGCTCACAGAGCTGCACACTGACGGGTGAGAGTCAGTCACAAGGAGCTGCAGCCAGAGACCTTTGTCTCCAGATGTCCACCAGGTAGCTGAGTGGCTTTGACCATCCTTTCCACTTCTCTGGGCTTTATTTTCTCCACCTGACAGTGAGGGAGATTTTCCTAGAAGTTCCCAGGGTGGTGTCCTAGTACCAGTGCACACGATCAGAATTTGATCTGATTGTATTTCTCAGGGAATGACGTCATTGTTTTCTCCTTCATGAAGAGGTAGGGATCCTTCACTATTTCTGATTATAAATAGATACTTTTATGGAATGTGGGCAAGGCGAGGGTACTTGTAACTATATATAGAAATGATAAAAGAAAAGCATAACTTTTGGGGGCATTCTGACGTCGTCGTGATATGTTTTGGAGAGAGCTGGCGATTGAACCCAAGACCTTGAACATCGCTGGCAGGAGCTCTTGACACCAAGCCACACCTCCAGCTCCTCCTCACACTTAAAACCACCACTTAACCAGTTCATTCCTGTCCACAAAGAAAACGAATTCTACACTGTGATCCTAAGTCCCTTAAATTTTCTGAGTGTTGGCTTTTTTTTTGTCTGTATAGGAGACGGAATACAGCTGGGCCACTAAACTATGGCATTGTTTAAGTATTATCTGAGGCAACCTGGAGCGTGGCAGGTGCACAGAAGGCATTAACCTTAAGACATTTTACCCCACAAGTGGTTAAAAAATATTAATTTACGATGACATTAAAAAATGAGGTGTGTGTGTGTGTGTGTGTTGGGGATCAAATCCAAGGTTTCACAGATACTAGGTCTAGTCTTGGTCTGAACATCCATTCCTAAACTAGACTGCTTTTGCTGTGAGTTGTGCAGAATATAGTGTGTATGTGTGTGTGTGTGTGTGTGTGTGTGTGTATGTTTCCATATATAATCACCACACGTTTAATTTAAGTAGGGGGTTGGCAATCGAATATCAAAGATGAATGTTGGACATTACCACACAGCACCCCGTTGGCTTTGTAACACACTCCACTACTACAGAGCTGAACTCAGGAGCTGAGATTCCTACAGCCCTGCCTTTTCTCTGCTGAAAATCAACAAGGCCAGAAAAAAAAAAGTTAAATTGCATATTTATGCACACAACCATCTGGAAACCTCAGGGGTATTATTTTGATCAAAAAGAGGAACATAATTTCAAAGCAGGGCAGAATGAGAGATGAACACAAATTTTCTGCTATTACAATATTATTAGAGAAGTTGAGAGCTGTTACTCACCCATCAAGAAAATAATTTTACACTTCCTCAAATCCTCCATGAAGCCTTTAAAATAAGAATAATTTAAATTACTGGCAAGAAATACTGCACCAAAGTCCAGGCTCTGCTTGTGTTCTGTAAACCTACGTCTTATAGCTTTGTTTAGTAAGATAAGTTGAGTCCACAGGGGGAAAAACAGACCGTGATAAGCAGACGGTAATGACTGCTTTGGCCTTTTCCCGAGACTGAGGCAGCAGAGTTTTATTTAATGTTGACCTTCAATCTTAAGTGTAAAACTGATACCATCAAATAGTGTGATTCACAAAGAAAGGCAACCATTTTGTTTTGTGTTGAGACAGAGTCTCACTGTGTGTCCCCAGCTGGCTTCAAACTCTCTGCCTTTTTGCCTCAGGTCCCTGAGTGCTGGGATTACATGTGTGTACCATGCCTGGCTAGAAAGCTAATCTTCAAATTTATATATAACTTTTCTTTTTTCCCAAATATTTTATTTTATTTAAAGAATTGTTTACTTATGTATATGAGCACACTGTAACTGTCTTCAGACACACCAGAAGAGGGCATCAGATCCCATTACAGATGGTTGCGAGCCACCATGTGGTTGCTGGGAATTTGAACTCAGGACCTCTGGAAGAGCAGTCAGTGCTCTTAACTGCTGAGCCATCTCTCCAGCTTCATAAGTTTTCTTAAACATATTTGTTTTTTCACTTTAAAAGTGTAGTACTTTTATTTTTAAGGATTTCATATATGCACACAGTGCACACATATATGCACACAGTGCACACAAATGCAATGTACACATATACACACACAGTGCACACATATATAATGTACACATATATGCATACAGTGCACACATATATAATGTACACATATATGCACACAGTGCACAC
>NW_021620812.1:2442805-2482502 GCF_004785775.1 Grammomys surdaster
TGCACACATATATAATGTACACATATATGCACACAGTGCACACATATATGCACACAGTGCACACATATACATACAATGTGCACATACATATGAACACAATGCACACATATATGCACACAGTGCACACATATGTAATGTACACATATATGCACACAGTGCACACATATGCACACATATACATACAATGTGCACATACATATGCACACAGTGCACACATATATGCACACAATGTATTTGACTGTACTCATTCCCACTCTTATCCCTGTGTCTCCTAGATCCACCCCACGGTGATCTAATATTTGGCATTTGCAACCATCTTGTTTACTAAAGGAGAAACTGGTACACATGTGAGATTTCTAGAAGACAAAACTAGTTTATAGCTGCAGCAGACAATACCACTTTCTGTTCTAAGTTGTGATGTAAAGTTTCCCTTAAACATACTTGTATTTATTTAATAATCATGAGTCTGTTTGTAGAACAAGAGCAAATGAGTAATTAGGAGAATCAGTAGTGTGTAGCAATAATCATGACGGTGAAGATGTCTGACCTTGGGGAACCACTGCTGTACGGAGAAATGACTCAGGGCAGGGAAAGTATGAAACACCTGGAGTTAGTGGGATCCTCAAGGGTTTTAGGTTGCCAAGTGTTGATGGGGACCTCAGGGCAAAGACATAAGTGCCATGTTTCTAGTCCCATAAGTGACAAGCTTGATAGAGGTGTGTGTGTGTGTGTGTGTATGCATGTGACAGTGTGTGTGAGTGTATGTGTGTGACAGTGACTGTGTATGTGGGTAAGTGTGTATGTGAGAGTATGTATGTGTGTGACAGTGTGAGTATATGTGAGATTGTGTGTGTGAGTGGCTGTGTGTATGTGGATGAGTGTGTGTGTGTGAAAGAGAGAGAGACTGATATTGTATGTTTTTTGTGTGATATGGAATTGAAGGTTTCACACCAGCTAAGCAGGGGCTCAACCAATGAGCTGTATTCCCAGCCCTTAAAATTGATTCTCATCATTTTTTCTTTTATGTGCTTTTCGGTGCCTGGTGCCCACAGAGCACAGAAATATGTGTCAGATCCCCCGGAGCTGGAGTTAATGATGGCTGAGCCTCCACTAGTCTGCTGGGAGATGAACCCAAATTCTCTGGAAGAGCAGCAATGCTAATGAATTCAAAGCCATCTCTCCAGCCTATACCAGTCCCTTCATTTTTACTTTTTAATTTGGGGTGGGTCATTTCTGAGCAGTCTAGGTTAGCCTTGAACTTACTCTGTAGTCCAGGCCGGCACTGAATTTTAGATATTCCTGACTTGCCCCACTGAGCAGCTGGAATTACAAGCCTGTGCCATGAGTCCCTGAACCTAACCCTAACCCTAACCCTAACCCTAACCCTAACCCTAACCCTAACCTTAACCCTAACCCTAACCCTAACCCTAACCCTCTAACCCAAACCATAACCCTAATCTGAACCCTCTAACCCTAACCCTAACCCTAACCCTCTAACCCAAACCATAACCCTAATCTGAACCCTCTAACCCTAACCCTAACCCTCTAACTCTAACTCTCTAACCATAACCCTCTAACCCTAACCCTAATCCTAACCCTCTAACCCTAACCCTAACCCTAACCTTCTAACCCTAACCCTAACCCTAACCCTAACCCTAACCCTAACCCTAACCCTCTAACCCTAACTCTAACCCTAACCCTAACGCTAATCTGGAGTTTTCTCAGACACACAGTGTTCCTCACGTGTTCTATAGCTTCTGAGCAACTTGGAGTGGATTTGTAGTTGAGGAAGGAGGCCACGTTCATTGTGGTTACTTTCCTTGTTCTCAGGAGAGGCAATATGGCTATACCCAATTTCAGTTTAAGAAACAATTATATTTTAGTTGCTAATCATATATTCACACAAAATAGAAATCACTAAGGTGTATAATTTTTAGTGGCTTGGGAGCTTATATAACAATATGTGGAAAAGTGGGATGATATTTGCATGCTCACACAGATTCCCAGCTGGGTAAAAATAAGATAAAGACGACACACTAAAGTGAGGTGTGCCGGAATGTTAGCCGTTGAACGTAGATAGGTCATAACGCTTTAGAAGGTTCTAGTTCTCTACTTTAAAACATGTGAGTCTACTGCTCTTATAACTAGGAAGAAATCCAGCAGCCAAGCCTCCCACATTCAGCGAGACAGAGCCGGTTCTGGGCGGGGACTTATAGCTCCTGAGTCTACACCTTCCCTGTGGATCACCACAATTATTTGGTGAAGGTTATTTTCACTTACTGCTGTTTCTGTTCTCACAGAAAAACAGTTTATCTAGCCCTTCCTGGATCAATGGGGAAATTAATGGGGTGTGGTTATTTAAAAAGGCAAATCAGTTATGTGAGTTACAGTCAATACTATGAACCCTTTCCCCACAAACCATGGCAACTATTTTTTAATCAAGCAGATAATTATGAACATAATTATTGACCTAGGCAATTATGAAGCTCATCTTTTATAAACACTATTAAATTCATACCATTTGATCTATTTTCAATTCTATATATAGCTAGCATGTAGTGGATATTTTAGTTTTTTGGGCTTTTTTTTGGGGGGGTGTTCGAGACAGGGTTTCTCTGTGTAGCTCTGGCTGTCCTGGAACTCACTCTGTAGACCAGGCTGGCCTCGAACTCAGAAATCTGCCTGCCTCTGCCTCCAAGTGCTGGGATTTAAGTCACGGTCTCGTGTAGCCCAGGCTAGTCTCAAAATTGCTTTGTAGATAAGGATAATCCTGAACTCCTCATTGTGTTTCCACCTGTTGACTATTGGCATTACAGGTGTGCACATCACTCTGAGGTCATGAGAGCCTAGATTCTGAACCCGGGGCTCTGTGTATGTTAGACATACACTCTCCTTTGAGAAACTCTTAACACCATGAAAATGATAATATAGGCTATGTTTTGGGTTGGCTTCCCATGGGACCCTGGAGTACAGCAACTGCTGTTTGGGAAAAAGAGTTACTTTTCCAGCTTAATTAACGATAATTGTACCTTAGATAAACCCCCTTGGCTCTGTTACCACCACTGCAGAACTTTTATGTTTCAGTTAAGTTTAAAGACTATTGAGGTGAAGAGCATTGCTCTTTACTCTGGGGTCTTGCTACACTTGAACACATGAGAGCATTGCTCTTTACTATGGGCCTTGCTACACTGTGACATATGAGAGCATTGCTCTTTACTATGGGGTCTTGCTACACTGGAACACATGAGAGCATTGCTCTTTACTATGGGGCCTTGCTACACTGGAACACATGAGAGCATTGCTCTTTACTATGGGGCCTTGCTACACTGGAACACACAAGAACAATACTCTTTACTATGGGCCTTGCTACACTGGAACACATGAGAGCATTACTCTTTACCGTGGGGCCTTGCTACACTGGAACACATGAGAGCATTACTCTTTACTATGGGCCTTGCTACACTGGAACACATGAGAGCATTGCTCTTTACTATGGGGCCTTGCTACACTGTGACATATGAGAGCATTACTCTTTACTCTGGGGCCTTGCTACACTGGAACACATGAGAGCATTACTCTTTACTATGGGGCCTTGCTACACTGTGACATATGAGAGCATTGCTCTTTACTCTGGGGCCTTGCTACACTGTAACACATGAGAGCATTACTCTTTACTATGGGGCCTTGCTACACTGTGACATATGAGAGCATTGTTCTTTACTATGGGGCCTTGCTATACTGTGACATATGAGAGCATTGTTCTTTACTCTGGGGTCTTGCTACACTGGAACACATTAGAGCATTGCTCTTTACTCTGGGGCCTTGCTACACTGTGACATATGAGAGCATTGTTCTTTACTATGGGGCCTTGCTACACTGGAACACATTAGAGCATTACTCTTTACTATGGGGCCTTGCTACACTGGAACACATGAGAGCATTGCTCTTTACTATGGGCCTTGCTACACTGTAACACATGAGAGCATTGCTCTTTACTCTGGGGCCTTGCTACACTGGAACACAGGAGAGCATTACTCTTTACTATGGGGTCTTGCTACACTGGAACACATGAGAGCATTGCTCTTTACTATGGGGCCTTGCTACACTGGAACACATGAGAGCATTGCTCTTTACTATGGGCCTTGCTACACTGTAACACATGAGAGCATTGTTCTTTACTATGGGGCCTTGCTACACTGGAACACATGAGAGCATTACTCTTTACTATGGGGGCTTGCTACACTGGAACACATGAGAGCATTGCTCTTTACTATGGGCCTTGCTACACTGGAACACATGAGAGCATTGCTCTTTACTATGGGCCTTGCTACACTGGAACACATGAGAGCATTACTCTTTACTATGGGGCCTTGCTGCACTGGAACACATGTAACTTCCAGTAGGGATGGGGCAATGGATGCATCCCAAATATCTGGACTAGAGTATCCACTCCTCCCTGAGCACCTTAGGAGTTAGAAAACACATATCACAGTGATCATCTCATGGTTCCTCATGTGGACCAAGAAAGCAGGGCTCCACAAGGTAACTCATAGTTGCTGGCCAGGTGGAAAGAAGTATATTGTTGTTGTTTTTAATCTCCTTAGTTGGTGTTAAATGAAGAAAGCACATTAGAAGCTACAAGGATTGATTAGCAAAGGAAACATACCTCCCACAGTGTCTTCTCCAAATACATTTAGCTGATCATCGTCCTGTTTTAAAAACAATCAAAGCATTAGACGGCAACATTAAGAGATATGTTTAAGCTCCTTGCTAACATTAAATGCTTGACATTTGAAACAGCTTCATTAAGGGAAGAGTTTCCAAACCCTTGGACAAACAGAGATCTTCAGGAGTCACATTGTTGAAAGCCATGCAGCTGTCAGGGACAAAGTTCAAGAGTAAACTTAAGACATTTGCCCTCAGAGTCCATGGACTGTTGGTAACTGGTACAGAATCTAGTCTCTTGTGCATGAATTATCTATGGACAGAAAAGCCTGCTTCACAAAGACAAAATTCTTCAATGTTAGAAGCTAATGGACGGGCATGGTCACAGCTATTTTATGAACACACTACAGTTTAAAGTTGAGGTTGGCAACATTTTTAGTAAAGGGCCAGGCAGTGTTTGAGATGTGCGCCTCATCCTTGGCCATGGGTAAGCTTTTTAGTTCTTACGCATAAAACGAAGAAACATCCAGCAATCTCTCCCTTCCCCATATTTATCTTCAAAACTCTTACTTTACCTTTATCCCACTGTATTTGGAGAACATGTTTATAAAGAGTCACCTATTGAGAACTCTCAGCGCTACCTACACGGTCATCTGTCTTATCTTCCTCCCTCCTTACCCACAGGTTACATACATGTAGGTTAGCTTTAACTGTCATCTTGACACTGCCTAGTGTTATCTCTGGAAGAGCCTTCATAGAATTTATCTAGATGAGCTTGGCTTGTGGACATGTCTGTGTGGAACTGTCTTGATTCTTAACTGATCAGAAGATTTAGTTCACCGTGGGTGGCACCATTTCCTAGGTTGAATCCCAAACTATACAAGAATGAAGAAGGCTGGCTAAAAAGAAAGCAAGCAACCATGTTTCTGTTTTTCTCTGCTCTTGACCTTGGATGTGATGTGACTGGATGTTTGACTTCTCCTCAGTGGTGGTCTGAAGCCTGGAATCGTAAGTTGAAGAAGCATTTTCCTCTCCAAAGTTGCTTTAAGTCTGGGAATTATTTTATTACAGCAACAGGAATGAAGCTAGAACACCAGACATGGAAATTCATTTCCAGGTACATGAAAAAGTGACTTCCAGATCTCCAAGGAAGGATACGCTTTAATTTAAATGTGTGTGTGTGTGTGTGTGTGTGTGTGTATCAGTGTGTGTGTGTCTGTGTGAGTGTGCATGAGTGTGTATGAATCTTTGTGTGAGTGTATCAGTGTGTATGTGTGTGTGTGTCTGTGTGAGTGTGCGTATATGATACTCTAATATTTTTGCTCTTATCTGGAGAAATTTCTGTCAATGCAGAGTGTTCTCAGTACAGTGCTCTTCATTGCACGGCATTCTGTTGAGGTGTGGGTGCCATAGTTCCTTTTTCACCTGCTCTTTATTGAGCTGAGCTCTTTCCTGTTTTAGGGAAGGTGGCTCAGTAGAGCGAGTCATATAGATACCACGTCACACATATACCCCTGCAGGGTAAATTCTAGGATGGCCACCTTGTGGTCACAGAGTAAATGTACTTATACTTTGGTAGATTTTTGCCAAGCTGGTCTCCATAGAGTTTGCTGTGTTCTTCAAGGACAATCTCCATGGCGGTGCTTTTCCTCATCTTTTGCCTTTAATTCTCTTGGATGCCAGAGTCTGTTAAATGAGGTCGGCTGGTTACATGGCCTCCCTGAGGCAACCTGCACGGAAAGCACTTTGTGAAGTGCAGAGCCTTGCCATCTCGTTAGAATGTGAGCCTCAGGGCATCTTTACTGCTTGTCTTCTTACATTTGTCCTTGCCTCTGGAGAAGCTGCAGTAAGACAGATGGTCAGTACAGTGGTCATTCAGGGGTACAGTCACATTAACTAATCTCCTCTGTGAAGGAAAACAACCTCTGGGCTCATCAGGGACACTCTCCTGCTATGTCCCTTAGTGAAACTGCCACTTTCACAGTGTGGGGAACCAGCATGATCCCGTCCCTTCTTGTCGGTCCTCCTTCCTGTTCTGAAGGTGAGGAGACTATGAGGCCTCTGGCTATCCCACTGTGCCTGTGGTGAAGTCAGCATTGGGATGAGAGCCATGCCTCGCACCATCTTGAGCAGCCCTAAAGATTTAGTTCCGTCAGCAGAGCAACCATGGTGGGTGTTGGTCTTCCATTGCCCTCCTGACCCCCGCCTGGCCTTTAGTGCTCAGGATCCAGCAGTCTGTGCCTGCAAATGAAGATGACTCTACAGTACAGGCTGTGTGCTCTGGAGTGTCCCCCAGGAACAAGGATGAAGCCAGGACCACAGTTCTGCTGAGCTCTGACCCTGCACCATCTGAGAACAAACCTGCTCACACCCTTGCTTGCATAAGAATCCCTGACTCAGGTGCAGCGTCTAGAGAAGCCAGCCTACCGACTCATCTGGAGCAATGCATACGCTTGACCAAAATGTCCACAGGGTAAGAGGGTACTGACACTGGACAGAGAATGTCTGCCGATGGGGCTCTGTCTCCACCTCGCAGTTGTTGGCTACATCTGGATGATGGACCCTGAGCTCACACCCTTGCTCTTCAGTATTGTTGGACTATAGGCTGAGACACAGACAGGCTGACATGGCCTCTCCTTTCCTGCTTATGGTAGCATGTCTTGGGAGTTTGATCAGAGTTAATCTGAATTCCTAAAAAGAAAGAAGGAAAAAGAAAAAAGGAAAAAGAAAAAAAGGGCTACATTGCAAAAGGGCCCCCCCCACCCCCATTTGACTTCTGGAGTCTGACCTGTTCTTATTCCTAGCTCTTATTCACAGTTTTCTATTCCATTCACCCCTAGGCTTTGACTGAACCCCACTTTATTTCTATGTGCTCACTTGGAGTGAATAGGTTTTTGTCATTTGTTCTTAGGAATGCCTTGCACAGACAAAGGGCATGTTTGGCCGAGAGTACTGTTCTTCAGTGACTCTCAGAATACCTCATGCTTCTAGGGTAAATCTCCTATAAGTCCAATTATAGGCTCAGTGGTGAGAGCTTGCTTAGAATATCCAACACTCTGAGTTTTTCTCCCCCCTGTAAAATAAAACCAACTTCTTGCCTAGAAGTTATGAAGGCTCAATTCGCAGCAAAACCTACCAGCCAGCCAACCAACCAGCCAACCAACCAATCAAGAGCAAGGGCTAGGATTGTAGCCTGGTGGTACAGTACTCTTCTGGTATGCAGTGGTCCTGAGTTTAGCATCTGAGCATCGTAAAAGTAATGTTTATCTGGGTTGGGGATGCAGTTCAATGGTAGAGTTTTTTTCTAGTATGCTCGAGGCCCTGGGTTTAGTACTTATTACTGGAAAAAGAAAAAAAGAAATGAAGGAAGGGGGAGAGGGAGAGGGAGAGAGGGAAGGAAGGAACGGAAAAAGGAAGAAATCTGGCATCTTACACACACACACACACACACACACATACACACACACACACACACATACACACACACATACACACACACACACACACACACACACACACACACACACACACACACACACACACACACACGGTGAATGGTAAGCACCTGCTTTGGTGAATAAGAAGCTAGAAGCCCTGGAGGGATAGTTTTACCTCTTCCCATGCTGCGTATGTTCTACATGAATGGGGCAAACCTGGGTTACCTGCTGGAGGAGGAGGGAAGATGAGTCTCCTTCTGAACCATCTGATATGCTGTTTTTCCTCAGTTGCACCGAGGTTCCGTCTCCACTGAGGGGAGATCTGAGAAATCCCAATGCTCTAACCACCACATTCTACTAAGTTCTGCGGACACCTCTTTGTGTCGTAGCTTTTTACTGTGTGGATTCTGTACAGCCAGCCTTTTGTCATGCTGAGTCTGCATTGAGGGCTAATCTTTGTAAGTGTAATGGGCCCAGGCGTCTTTCCACAGCCTTAAATTAAAGTTGAAGGGAACATGCTGTGGGATAGCCAATTTTCTGAACTGACAAAGACAGCGTGTCTATAGGCACAGATTCTATGTAAATGTCATATTTACATATTTGTGACTCACAAATGTGGAGTCTAGAAGCTATGTGCAGTTAATGCCAGCAGAGGTTGTCTATGGTGTCCTGCGGTGAGGTTGTAAAGTTGCCTGCACAGCGTTGCTTGTTGCAGAGTTTTGGCACTCTATGTGGAGTGGTGTGTTGATGACTGGTGAGAAAACATCTGTAACTGAACTGAAGGGCACAGCAGCACCTGAGGTAAATGCTTAGGTAGTCAGGTCTCAAGTTAACCAATACTGTACTTCCTTTCCCAGGGTGTGCATGCAGACAGCTGCTGTTGCCCTGGGGTGGAATTATCTGCAGGAGGAGCAGCTGACTGGTGTGCGGCATCTTCCCTCCAGGATAACAAGGCCTGAGTTAGTTATTTCTCTCATCTCCAAGACCAAATGCCCAACAAGAAAACTGTAGGGCTAAAGGAGACATCTCGTCTGAGTGTGTAGTTCGTCATGATGGGAAGGTGTGTCCGTGGGGGTGGCTTTCACACAGCACAGTGAGAATGTGAGGTTGCTTGTCCACAAGGCAGAGCAAGAAACAGAGAAAGATGTGTTCACTGGGCTTTGTCTTTCTCCTGCTTTTATTCAACCACTCAGTAGTGCCACACACATTCAGAGCAGGTCTCTCTTTAACATGTGTGGAAGCGCCTTCACAGACACCCCACAGGTGTGTCTCCTAGGTGATCGGAATCTCACCAAGCTGACAGTGAGCATTCACTATCTCAGTGTCTATTGTCACTACTCAACAGCGTCTTGTCATCATTATTTGTTCCCTGAATGGCCTGGAGAGGACAAAACTGAACACTGCAGCAGCACAGATGGCTTCCGCAATGTAATCCTCCTCCACTCTAACAACAGCCTAGCCTAGCGTGTGTGCACTCGTGGCTCAAGGACCGTTTCCTACGGCGCTGTCACAAGAGGATCACTTCGTAACAGGAAGCTGATGTTGTGAAGATCTTCACAATGCTGAGACGGCATTTGCTGTCGTCTCACCCGACCACTGCCGCAGTCCTGTGCGTAAGCACGTAGGGACTGAAGTGGTGTGGAACCTCTTCGTGGAATGTGCCTGATATCCCAGTATTTCAGGACGGGGCAGGGCACTGAATTCAGGTCCCTGACGCCAGTCTCTGACTCCACAGCATCACGGTGTGACATACTCTCGTCCTTCCAAGCGACCAGGCGGACTCCAGATTCAGGGAGAGGTTATTTTACAGGACTAAATGAGAGACAGATAGAGCAGGACACCTGAGATCTTTCCTCCAGCCTCACACATGCACAGGCGTGCATGCCTGCACACACATGTGTGCAAACATCACACACACTATGTGTAACATGCACTCACACAAAATAAGCAAAATGAGAGCAAAGGAGGGACCTTTTACATTCCTGGAGGCTTTCGGCATGTGTGATCCTATCTGAACTCAGCGTCAGTAGGAGGCAGGTGAGCTCAGGGTCGTGACTCATGAGGAAGTGACCTTAGACAGTCTTAGACAGGAAGTGTAACTCGGTCTCAGCGTAGGAATGAGGATGGAGTCATGTGTTAGTGGAGGAACTGGAGGTGGGTCACCTCCATCAGGAGATTAAAAAAGATCTATTATTTATTTTTGTATATGTGTGTGTGTGTGTGTGTGTGTGTTGCCAGCACACATGCATGCAGTGCCCATGGAGACCAGAAGAGGGCGTATCTTCCGGAACTGCAGTTTTCAGTGGCTATAAACCATGTAGGTGCCGGAAACTCAGATCCTGTGCAAGGCTAGCAGGCACTCTTAATTTCTGTGCCATCTCCCCAGCTGCTTGGTTTTTGAGACATTTCTAGCTGACCCAGAGCTCACTGTAGACCTATCTTGTCTTTGAACACAGGCATTTGCAGGCCTCTGCCTCTGAGTGCTGGGATCCAAGGCAATACCACCGTACTTGACTTCATCGAGTGATCTAACAATGACGTGTCAAGTTTTACTAGACGGCTGAGAAAGTTTTTGAAATCTTTTATCCCCAGCAGGAGGAAAACCCTAAAATGTTTGGGAAGTGGCATGTAATTTAGTTACACACAAGAATGCAGCTAGCCTCTGAAGCGTACATGATTAGAGGACTGTTTGCAGGAAGCACTTGTATAACTGAGTAAATGAGAAGGAAAACCCACAGTGTGTCTGGCTAAGCCTTCCCCAGTCATCCCAGTAGCCGGCTGTCCATGTGGAGTGACACTTTCCCCTTTAATCTATAGATTGAAATGCTACTGTATCTAATCAGTAGCTTTAAGGAAAGCGTTTTCTTGGTAGTCTATAGGTCTCTGATTCCATAGTTACGTGTTTATATCAACTCACTGTTCTCTCCTCTCACTGCACCCCCCCTCACCCCAAATACCTAGGTGTCGGAACCCCTCCCCCTTTCCCTCTGGAACTGAAGGGTCTGTTTCTCCCTTCAGGTCTCTGTCATGCCGAACATGGTCGCTATCATCATCAAGACCCGAGCATGACTGTCCATGGTCCTGAGGCTTTCCTAATGAGTCTCATTCTGAAGGTTCATTTCTGGCCAGCTTCATCCATCCAGCCTGTGTTGAGGTAAAATAACAGGAAGAGATCTTTCTGAAAGAGAGATTTTTCTAGACTGGCCAAGAAGGATGTTTAAACTTTTGTAGTATTTTTGATCAGCGAGTAAAGAGAGCCACACGTTCTATAATCTCACTATTTGGGAGGTGGAATGTGGGGTGTGTGTGTGTAGTATGTGTGCATATATGGTGTGTATATAGTGTATATATGTGTGTGTGTGTAATGTATATGTGTATATGTACAGTGTGTATACATGTATATAGTATGTGTATTGTATGTGTATAGTGTGAGTTTGTGTTGTGTGTGTATATGTATAGTATGAGTTTATGTGGTGTGTGTATAGTATGTGTATAGTATGAGTCTATGTGGTATATGTGTGTGTGCATATGTACTGTGTGTGTGTGCATGTATGGTGTGTCTGGTGATCAGAACCAGAGCCTTGAACATACTTGGCAAGTATTCCATCACTAAACTTCATACCTAACACTTGGGTTTTGTGCATAAGATCTTCCTATATAGCCAAGGCTGGCTGGGAACCCATTACATAGCCCAGGCTGGCTTTTCACCCATGAGTTTCCTGCCTTGCCTCCTGAATAGTGGGATTGGAGCCATGTGTCACCATGTCCGGCTTTATAAAGTTTTGGTATCTGTTTTGCTGTTCTATAGTACCAAACTCTGTATGGTAGCACAGGGGCAGCCACAGTCTCTCGCTTTTACCCCTTCCCACGAAGCCTCACACCCAAGTCACAGTGAACACTGTCCTTCCTCTTGATCCACTGTCAATTTTGTGACTCAGTGCTCAGTCAACAGAATGAAGCTGGGGTGAGGTTGAGCTAATTCCTAGGTAGTATTTCAACAGCCTCATGTGCTCTGTTTCCTTCCTCCGTCTTTCACCAATGCTACAGGGCAAACCTGAGTTTGCCTGCCTGAGCTTAAGAGGACGTGTGGAGGGAAGTCTCAGATAGCTGTGAGTCTAGAGATGGAGGAGGCACTGGACATGGTATATAGGACCTCATCTTCTTTGAGGAACCTTCAACTGATTGGATAAGGCCACCAGGTGCTTAGAGAATAATCCTCTTTAGTGAGAGTCAACTGACTGTTGATGTCAATGAAATCTACAAAATCCCTTTCTCAGCCAAAGAGAACTCTCTGGCGAAGCTGCCTGCAAGTTGTACAGAGATCTCCAGTGCAGCTGCTGAGTCTCCGACACTCTTCTAAGGAAGCCCTCAACTTCCTTGGTTCATGAGACTAGACTTAGCTGGGATGGTTTCTTTGGCCTGTTGTGAGTTCTCCATTTGGACTTACTCACGTTTTCCTCCCAGAAAAGTCTCTCAGTAGTATAATAGCTTCTCAAGGATGACATGTGAGTCAGACCACAACACACTGTAAACGGCGAAGTCGGCCAAGAATAGCCAACCCGGTGGATTCCAGAGGACCCGCTCAGCCAAACTAATGTCCAACCCTCATATGGAGAAATTACCAGAAGGTGCTGGCTGAAGTCCCAAAGTTCCAGGCAGCGATACAGCAACAGTTTACAGAATCCCAGCTTCCTTTCTTTGAAATGATATTTGAAAATCCTTCAGCCCAAGGACAATTGCCCTTTATTTTTTTCACTCTGAGCTTTCTCTCTCTCTCTCTCTCTCTCTCTCTCTCTCTCTCTCTCTCTCTCTCTCTCTCTCTCTCTCCACACACACACACACACACACACACACACACACACACACACACACTAAGACAGGACACCCTCCCCCAGGACAACATGGAAGTCATCTCCCAGCATGGTTTGCGGTGTGACCACCCCTAGTTGTGTGCTCCTGGTCATGTGTTAGGCTGGGAAGCCAGCTTTTAGAAGACTTCTTTCTCTTAAGATGTTAGCACAAAATTCCACAAGCAGTAAAGAGAAGCATTCACTGTCTTTTGAAAAGCCTTTGGGTTGAGAGTATTTTGGGACTATTTAAAAGACACAATGACATCACCAGGAGCAGTGTGCATTGAACCAAAACACCAGCAGGTGCAGAACCAGGAAAGCGCGCACGCTCCTTTCTGTGGCTACAAGTCTCTCACAGGAAGCACTTAGACAACAAAGACACATCATGGAGGGGAGAACAGAAGGATGCTCAGAATCCTGAGCCAGACTCAACCTTCAGAAGTGAGGATGCTGCCAATGGAAAGCAGGATCTCTAAGTAAGAGAGGAGACTCTCCTTTTTCCAGACTAACCACCCAAGGCCTGCCCTTTAGGTATGGCTGTTCGAATAGAGCTCCACAGCTGTGTACTGCACAGACTTTCTGGACTAAGCAGCTGTGTGGGTGTTGACTGCAGGAATCAACGTATGTGTCTCCAGCTGATGTAAGGGTTAATGTATCGGTCCTTTTAATTTTAAATATTCAGACTATACCATGAAGAAAATAAGAGGACAAGGGTAAATGAAGGTTTTGTAGATTTTGCAAGCACACACCCAAGGTACCTGTCCGATGCTGAAGGAGCACACATCCGTGGTACCTGACTCATCTACCCCACCCACAGTCTGAATGCTCGCTTCATTTCCCAGCTGAGGACTTAGTGGTTAGCACGGCTCAGATTGGTTTTCTAAGCCTTCCCTCATTTGTAAAGACAAGGTCTTGCTGTACAGCCTAGGCTGGCCTTGAACTCTTGGTCCTTCTGCCTTTATCTGCCTCCTGAATTCTGGAGCTGCAGTTGTACAGGCATACGCCACCATGCCCAGCCCCTAAGCCCTTGTTGATCCAGCCCAGCACTTTAATTGCTTCTCTGTACACATTCCAAAGGGGCAGCTGCTCCCTGCCTTCTGTGCTGATGGCTCACAGAACTGACACCCCTGTCTCCCCTGATGATGGCCGTGGCGAGGATCTATGGGGGTGTGAAGAGAAGCATGCTGTGATGAGGGATGGGAGAGGCTAGGACGGTCTTCTCAGAAGTGTCCTGTGAATTCAGAGCCATCTCCTGCAGGGCCAGGAGAAAACTGGATCTGTGTTGTGAAAATGCGTCATCCCTTTCCTTGTGGCTAGCATCCAGAGGCCTGCCCCTCAGGCATGGCTATCCCATAGAGCTAGCTCTAAAGATGTTTAAGAGACAATGACTTTTCCCTGGAGATATTATTATGAGAGACTTCAGAGCCCTGAACAGGGGTAAACACAGAGGGGATTACGCTGTGGGTTTTACACAGCAGTATTTATTTTAGGGGAAAAAAATCAAAAATAGAATCACCATATGGAAACTAGATAACATGTACAATAAACTTCCCCTGAAAACAGTTTTTACTTTTTGTATGCATATGTATGTGTGTGTGTGTGTGTGTGTGTGTGTGTGTGTGTATGTATGTATGTATGTATGAATGTATTCAGGTGTGTGTGTACATGCACATTTCTGCATGTGAGCACCAGGAAGTCAGAGGCCAGCCTCAAGTGCCGTTCTTTATGTACCATCCACGTACTTTTTTGAGACAGTCTTTCGCTGGCCTGGGATTAGCCAGTTAGGCTTGTTATCTGGCCAGCGAGCCCCAGGGTATGCCTGCTTCTGCTTCCTTAGTGCTAGGGCTATAGGAACATGTCATTACACCAGCTTCCCACACGGGTTCTGCAGTCTTAGCTCACATCCCATAGGTGACTGGCACGTTGCCCATGGAGACCTCTCTCCCTAGGCTCCAATTCTTGCTCCTGAACAATTTCCAATGAATAAGTCAGCAGCCTTGGGCTCCCAGGGTGCTTTCCCTCTCCTGGTCCACTCACTTCTGAGCAGCATGCCCCGAGAAGAGCAGATTGCAGGGGTGGGGAGGGTCGCTATGGCTGCAGAGGAGGATCAGGGGTCAAAAACAAGGCAGGGAGCAGAGACTCCAGGGGTGGACTGGGATGCCTGTGGCTGTGAATGGGACTCCATCCATACACCTGTTGGTGGGCATCTATGCTGATTCCACGTTTGTCTATTGAGAATAATGTAGAAATAAGCATGGATATGCAAGTGTCTCTGTGTCTGTTGACTTACAGACCTTCATGCATCTGTATACCCATGGGTAGTACAGCTGGCTGATGTATGAGCACTGTTTTTGGCTTTTCTGAGAAAACTCAACACTGGTTTCCATGGTGACCACGAGTTTACATGCTCACCAGCAGTGAGTGAAGCCTCCTCCTCCTCTTCGTCTTCTTCCTCCTTTTCCTCCGCCTCACCAGAAGCTATTGTTATTTTCTTGATGGTAGCCATTTTTGCTTGCCCTATCCTCATGTAGAAACATTTTGAAGGCTTTCCCAAGTATTTACTGACAATTTGTTTTCCTCTCTTGAAGATTGTCTATTTGGTTCATTAACATATTTATTTGAGTGGAAGATTGGTTTTTCTGTTGTTGTTTTTTTTAAATTTTTAATATGTTCCAAATATTAGCCATCCATCTATCTATCTATCTATCTATCTATCTATCTATCTATCTATCATCTAATCTATCATCTATCTACCTACCTGATGTATGGTTGGCAAAAACGTATCATCCATTCTTTAGCTATTTCTCCACTCTAGTCATTGTTTCTTTGTGCAGAAGTTTTTAAGTAACAGGTAACCCCACTCGTCAGTCCTGGTGTCCTGTGCTGTCAGGGTTCTTTCCAGAATGTTTCTGTCTTCACCTCTGTCTTGACATATTCTTCCTATGTTTTCTCCATCCACTTTAAAATTTCATATCTTACATGAAGACTTTTGAGCCCATCCAAGTAGATTTTTGTCCATAATAAGAGATCTGAGCTAACTTTACTCTTCTGAATGTGTATACAGTTTTCCCACCACTGTTTGCCAGTGAACCACCTTTCCCCACAATGTGTGTCTTTGACACTTTTTTCAAAGATTAGGGAGTTGTGGCTATGGGTTTTTTTTTTTTTTTGAGTCCTTTACTTTATTCCAATGGTCTCCGTGAATGTTTCCATGCCAGTACCAGAGTGAGATGTTACTCACCCCGGGAAGAGGTAATAACCAAGCTGTGTTATAATTTCATGTAGTTATTGTATAATGCAGTTAAAATCCATCAAACAATCTGCATTGCCAACATCAAGTTGCACACGAATACGGACAACACAGGCACTTATAAGGGATGGAAAACGTAACGAAAACCAACTCTTACATCACGTAGGAATACATTATTTAATAGCCAATAAATGGTTTCTGAATGCCTGTCTGCTGCATGCCAGATGTTTTAGGTGCCAGTGATAAAGAGATGAAGCCCTCAAACTCCTGGTTCTGGTTTCTAGAGACAATGGAAACATGAGGACAGATATGGGATTAATAAACTCGGCACACAGAACAGCGGAAGCCTCTGGGGGTCCCAAGGGTGTGACCAGAGAGTGATGCACAGAGCCCTCTGTCATTTGAGTTTTGTTTGGACACTGCAGTGTTGGTAGGACAGTGGCACTGTAAGATGCCTTCCAACTGTATGCAGTTTTATTTTTTAACTGTGAAACTGGATAAACACTGTTTCTAGTCTCAGACTTCTAACTCTTAGCTATGAACACCTAATGAAAACTGATTTACTTTTGTTTCCTGGGTTTGCTTCCCCAGTTTTCTTTTGTTCCAATAAAAACATGTGTCCCTCCTACAGATAGCAGTGAGGTCATAGGAAGAGTAATGGTGGCGTTGGGGCATAGGCTGTGTGTGTACCTGGGGAGGATGGGATCCTTTCTCTGGAAGGGTATGGGCTGCACTTGGCCTCATCTGACTCATATGTGACTGGAGTGACAGAGAAGAATCTATAGTCCCCATAGAGCACAGACCTGGATCAGGTTTAACAAGGGCAACAAGGCTCTGGGACGCGTTAGTGTGTCCCCTGCTCACACTTGTTAAGCATATATCATATGGCAGGTTGTGTGCCAGGCCCCGGTGACACAAGGCAACACATGTTCTACACAGGCAAGCAAACATTAGGACTTAAGGTGTCATGGGTCCCTGAAAAACATGAACCAAGTACTGTGGTTTATTTTTTCCTTTTGAGAAAGGGTCTCAATTTGTAGCCCAACTGGGCCTGGGACTCACTCTGTAGACAAAACTGGCTTTGAAATGACAGAGATCTGCCTTCCTCTCCCCACTATTGGTGAGATTAAAGACATGCACCACCATACTGGTTACCCAAGCATGTTAGTAAGAGAAGGGCTTCCTCCAGAAGAAACTTGGTCCTGATGGTGCACATCGGGGCTATCCAGGATGGAGGTGATGGGGCTGTAAAAGCTTCTCTATGATGGGAAGAGCCTGCCTAATACAACTCTATTGTAGATGGCTGCAAATATCTTCATCTGGCTGGAGCAGTCACAGGGATGAGTTTAGAGAGCAGTGTGTGTGAGTGTGTGTGTGTCAAATTCTGACTCCTATAGTCCCATTGTTGCATTAAGAGATTCTGAGATCAGGGAAGAGCCAGGAGGGGTTTCCAGCAGTAGACTTCCAGGTTGAGTTTGCTTTCATAATATGTAATTCTAAATGATGAGAAGATTGGAACAGAAAGACAAGTTAGTCGCCCCAGGCAGGTGGGCAGAGAAGGGGCTCAAACAGGAAAAGCAGGACTGGAGAGGAGCAGAGCCATTCCTGATTACCTACCCAGCTGAACCAACACGGGCAGGAGAGACTGGAGAGAGTCTAGCAGGCACCTTTACTTCTGCCTGGGCAGCTGGGGAGGTGGTAATGTCATTCACAGAAATAGAGGAAACAGAAGGAAAAGCAGATTTTGTGGGGGAAGGTGGTTTGGGCATATTGAGTTAGACATGCACATGGGAAATCCAAGCAGTGCCATTTGGTGGGTAGACACAGGCAACAGGAGCTCACTGAGGAGCTCGGGGTGAAGCCAAACCATGGCTGCGGCTGAGCCTCTCAGAGGGCAGTGTATGCTGCGAAATACAATGGGACCACAGTCACCATGCTGGGTGTGGGTTTGAGTAGTGGATCAATGAAGAGTTTGGCAAGGAAACGGAAACTGAGTGAAAGGGAAGCACCATAGGGAGAGGGCAGACCGTGAGGCTACAGCGTCAGGCTAAGATCAGGAGCTTTGCAGTCCAGACTGGAGGCTCACCAAGTCCTCCCTGGACACACAATGCTCCTTTTTTTTTTTTTTTTGTTTTTTTTTTTTTGTTTGTTTTTCGAGACAGGGTTTCTCTATGTAGCCCTGGCTGTCCTGGAACTCACTCTATAGACCAGGCTGGCCTCGAACTCAGAAATCTGCCTGCCTCTGCCTCCCAAGTGCTGGGATTAAAGGCGTGCGCCACCGCCGCTCGGCACACCCCTCCTTTTTTACATCCCTACCTCTTTGTATCATCTGGACTGAGCCTCTCACTATATAAACCCATAGGGTTATGGTTAGGATTAGTGTTGGGGTTAGGGTTAAGGTTAGGAGTTAGGGGTTAAAGTTAGGGTTAGGTTTAGGCTTAGGCTTAGGCATTAGAGTTATGGTTGGGGTAGTGGTTAGGGTTAGGGTTAGGTGTTAGGGGTTAGGGATTTAGTGTGAGGTTTTAGGGTTATGGTCTCTATTCAACCAAACATGGTATGAAGTCATAGTCGTTTAAGACCAGTTACTCAAGGCCAGGTTCTGTATCCATTATTCCCCATTCCTAGATTTCTTTGGAAGTCACCTGTAATATTCCCTGTTGGAATCAGTCACCTGGCCTTTGTTTAGTATACAATCACAGCCTATCATGTCTCCTGCCCTGCTCTGGCGTCAGTTTTCTGGATTTGAGCTCTCGTTCTGTCTCCTGAGCTCCTAGACTTGTCTCCTGTTACCTGCCTACTTTCTTGATGCTTCAGTATCTGTAACAGCAAAAGAAGGCATCAAGATGACCACATCTCTCTCCTGTACTTTCCTGAGTATGAAACCACATAAAAGAAGCGAAGGAGTGAGGAGTCTGGGGATCTTAGACACTAGCATGAGGAGAATATCAAGGATTAAGGAATGGTTCATAGCAGCCATCAACAAAACATGCCTGCTGCTCAGTTCTGTCTGTCTACCTTCTAACCTCAAAAGTCTTGCTATTTTTATTCTTTTTTTTGTTAAGAATACTACATATTTATTTCAGTTAAAAGACAAGTTACATTTTGTCTTCCCTCAGACCCTTGAGCCAAAGCACTGAAGACATGGGTTAAACACAACTTCCGTCTCTACCCTCAGTTTGACTTGCTTGGCTTACATTTTTAAAAGGGTTAAAACTATGTGGAGGTCAGGTTTTCCTCCCCACAAGTACTGCCATATTGTCTCTCTGTTATGTTCATTTACCTTTATATTGTTATGACTTGTTCTCTGAGTCACTGCAATAGAGACCAGATGGCTTGCAAGGCCTAAGACATTTGTTACCTAGTTCTTTAAAAAGACAATTTGATGAAATTTACAGTGTCAAATACACCAAGGTCAAGAATAATAACTAAAACGTGTCACCTGGAACTGGCAATAGGTTTCAGGAACGTTGATTGTAGTTCCTTTAGAGTGGAGAAGCAGACACCAAAATCTAACCTGTCAGCTGTATGGCCCTGGGGAGTCTCTCACCTCCATTTTCCTCAGCTGTACCTGGGGTCTGAGCAGCTTTCTTGCAAGGGTTAGCAACAACACATTGTAAATCACTGAGCAAGGCACCTCCTTCACAGTGTGCTCCAGACAGCAAGCCCAGGCGCATTGCTTAATCTGTTGCCACCACATTTCTATCCCTTGTCACTTTGAAGGTCTGGCTTTTATCTCTTGTTCGTTGACACCTGGTGTTGTGTGTCACCTCTTTGCTGAGGTCGGCCACTTAGCTGAACCTTCTTTCTGATGCCTTGCTCAGCCTCACTCCTTGGACCTCGAGCGCCCTTACCCCTGCTTGGCTTTTCCTTTGCCTATCACATCTGACAACCTAGAGAATTTACTAACACATGCTTAGAGTTTACCGTGTGCCTTTGTTGCTAGGATGCAAACTTCTGAGACAAGCCTCCTCATCTGCTTAATGAGTACATATTACAAATACCTAAACAGAACCTATAATGTGCAACTCAGAATTTGTCCAATGAGTCCATGAAGGAAGACTAGTAGAGACAGTTTTTAGATTCTTTATTGGGCTGTTTTCTTTCAATCTGAGAATTTGTCTTTTTCACATCCATAAAATTCTCAACCACTCTCTGTTAAAGCTCTTCCTCTGCTTCATCTTCATTTTTTTCTTCTAAAATGTTTATAATATATATGTTGGTTCATTCTGTCCTCGGTGTCTACTGAGTTCTTCCTCATACTAGACAACTGCTAAGGTTTCTGTTTTACTTTAAGGCAATTTCATCCTCCTTCTCCTCCTTTTTAAGTTGTGTTCAGGCAACTTTTCGAACCATTAATGGAATTTTTATTTCAATAACAATTATATTTTTGACACAAGTGTCTTAGTTACTTTTCCTGGTGCTGCAACAATATCCAACAAAAGCAACTCAAGGAAGAAAGGAAGGAAGGAAGGAAGGGAGGAAGGAAGGAAGGAAGGAAGGAAGGAAGGCTGGTTTTTAACTTGGCTCACAGTTCAAGGGTGGGAGCGTGGGAGTCCAGGTGATGGGGAGCTGACCACATTCATCCACAGTCAAGATGTAGAGAGAAGGCCATGAAGATTTGTGTTCAGATAGCTTCCCCTATTTTCCGTAGTCTAGGGCCCAAGACTGGGGAATGGTGCCATCCTTCTTTATGTGGGTCTTAATCAAGACTATCCTCACAGCACATCCAGGGTCTAGTGTAGTCTCTCACAGGTGTGCCTGGAGCCTTGTCTCCTAAATAGTTCCAGACCCTGTCAAGTTGACAATCAACTATCCCACCTGTCATATTCATTTATTTCTTTTTTCTTTCTCTTTCCACTCTTTCTGATAGTTGTTTCACGGTTCCACTTTATTTCTTTATGTCTTCCCTTTGTCTCTTTGAACATTTGAAATATTCCTATGTAAGACTTAAGTGTTTACCGTTATCTCTAGCTCTTGGGGCTGGGAAGCCACTTGTTATTGGCTTTCTTGCCATGGCTCATTTGTGTAGTCTATACATTTTGGATGCAGGGGCTTTAAGGGTGAGCAAAGGATAAGCTTCCAACTCTACCCCCTGGCTTGTCTTTCCAGGGTAGCATGGGAGGCAATACACTGTGAGTCTTAGAAAATGTGTGTTACACTTAGACATCTGTATCACCCTCTCCAAGGCCCAGGGAGCATCATGGAAGACAAAGGAGGGGGTGCTGTAGAGCCCTCTTCCTCTCATGATGTGGCTATGGCACTCCTGGACTCATCAGCTGTGGTTACTTGTGAAGACTGTATGGGTCAACATCCTGTCATGGAGTAGGAGAAAGTTCACGAGGCCCCTCTCCTTCCTGAGGATATATAGACAGTTAATAATTGCCAGAGGCGAGCCACTTTCTTCACTTCTGTAAGTGGTAAGTGCAAATGCTATTGTAAATGTCCCCAACCCTTACGTGAGCAACCATAATCACACTCATTGTGTCATCAAAATAAAACAACAAAGCATGAGAGTAAAAGAGGGCTAACACGGTGTGTAATCACCAGACATGGGGGAGGTCGAGAGAGGGTAAGGACGGGGTAGGTACCACCAAAATTCATTATGTGCATGTTCGGAAATAACATAGTGAAAGCTATTAATATGTATAATTAGCATATGCTAATTAAAATACTGTGCACAAGAAAGTGCATCCTATGTTCCAGCCCATCTCTGAGTCCTATTAGTGTGACCATGGGCCAATGACTCTCTCTCTCTATCATGATCCTACCTGTGGAGATGCTGTGGAGAGTTAGCCCAACAGTCAGCACAGAACCAGTGGCTTAGTTCTCCATGTAGAACATGCTTAGTAGCTGTTACCAGGTTCTGTAAATGCATGGTGACTGTCTTGTGTTATATACTTGTCAATAATTTCATGGTTTGTCATGGAAGAAACTTTATTTATGAACACATACACACACACACACACACACACACACACAGAGAGAGAGAGAGAGAGAGAGAGAGAGAGAGAGAGAGAGAGAGACACAGACAGAGACAGAGACAGAGAGACAGAGAGACCACAGCCAGTCATGATGTGTGGATATTGGTCAGACACATTAGCTTCAGTTGTGACATAAAATACAAATGGGGGCAGGGGGCAGAAGTCATCATAAGAACACTCTCCATCATTTCTGAGAAGCAGTGACAGGAGCAGGCACAGAGTCTTAGACGTTATCTTTAAGGAAAAAAAAGAAAAAGAAAAAGAAAAAGAAAAAGAAGCCTGAAGCCTAATTAGGGAGTTAGATCACTTCCAGCTATCTTGGATCATTACAATACAGCAGTAGAGAAAGCTCTTGCTGAGAGGAGAATGACCCAGATAAATTTCTTCAGTTTTTTTTCAAAGGGAACACACATTTGCTCATTGGCCGTGCTTTCCTGGTGTGTCAATCCCTGCAGAGTTAGATACAGAACAGCTACAGATCTCTGAACCCATGGCGAAGGCTCAGCTGTGGTCTTCATTTATTACTGGGAAGGTAGGAGGTATCCGTTACTTTTCTCATTGCTCTGACAAACGTCAAGACAACCAGCCAAAGGGAGGAGAGGTTTATTTTGGCCCAGGGTTTGGGGATCTCTCAGAGGCAGGTAGGCACAGGGCAGGAAGTGTTCTGGGGTTGCGATGACAAGCATTGGGCAGTTCCTCTGAATCTTGGTGAATTTGTGGGGAGGAGAGCAGGGGTTGCTGTCCAGTGGCTTCCTCTTTCTTCTCTTTTCATTCAAGCTGGGATGGCAGACCGTGGGATAGTGTTTCCTTTATTCCGATCTTCCTGTCATAGCTCTCTTTGCCCAAAGGTAGGGCTTACTCCTGCCTTCTGAACTTATAGTCCACTCAACTAGACAAAATTAGCCACCACAGCGCATAGGCAAACTCCTAGGTGAGAGGAACTTATTTGCATCTGAAGGAAGTTCCATCCCAAGGCCCTTCCTTTACGTCTGCTTTGGATCTGTGGAGGAGGGACGGTGAAGACCGGAAGTGCAGCTAAAGGCCATGGGTGACCATGACTAACATGAAACCCATTATCAGTGATCTCTCAAGAGATTCCACCAAGTTAAACTTCAGTGCTTATATTCACAAAACACCAAGACTAGAATGAAAAACATTTAAATAGGAAATACTTGTAGGTTTACTTACCTGGTTATCGTAATCTGATCCCGTGTCAATAATCTCTCCAGCATCAAACATCACAGAAGGGTCAAGGTCGCGTGAATCTACGTTTAAGAAAGACACTGTTAGCTGATGGAGACCGTCTGTATGTTCTACACATGTTTCTATAGCACATTTGCGCATCTCTCCACCTGCCGCACTCTGTGTCTGGGCTTGTGGTAGAGGACGCAGACATTCTGGATCTGGTCCCAGCCCTCAGAAGAACAAGCTCCGGAGGAGGCTAATTTGTCAACAGCAAGATTCAGAAACCAGAAAGCGTGAGGTTCTAAAGCCATCTGTCTGTGAGGATGACAGTGGGACTGAGATTCTTCACAAGAAACTGATTCAGGAATCTGAACTAGGAGAGCGAACATGAGTGTTTAAGAGAAATGACTTCAGGGTGTTCTAGAGTAATCGAAATACAAGGAGCGTCATGAACTGAGTGAGCAGAGGAAGAGCAAGGAACTTCTAGAACAAGGACGGACGGACTTTTGCCTCAAGCCTGTGGGTCACCTTAGTCTCTGTTCTGGTTTGACTTTATTTGCTGTGACAAATCCCTTGACAAAAGGAAAAGAATCACTTGGTGTTCAATCCCAGGTTTCACTTCACAACTGAGAAGAAAGGCAGAAACTCAAGCAGCTGGGGATTCACATCCATAGCCAAGAGCAGAGATTAACAGAGCCTGGTCCGCTGGCTACCCACATACTTTCTCTATCCCACACAGCCCAGGGCCCAGCCCAGGAAGTGGCGTTGCTCATACTCAGGGCAGGTGTCCCACGTCAATGGACAATCATGCCAATCCTTGCTTGACGTACCCTCAGGCCAGCCAGCCACATCAAGACAATACTTCAGTGGAGTCTCTTCCTTGATGAGTCTAGATTGTGTCAGCTGAAATATCACTTTTTGGGAGGTAGACCCCACTTTTTAGTTCAGGCTGGCTTTGAACTTATGAAGCTGAGTGGAACCGAGGTGTGTGGCACTGAGTGACTGTTCCACTCTGATCATTGTTAACCCTACTTTGCCAAACTGAGAAAGTGCTTGCCATTAGATTCCCCCAAGGTGAGAGGAATCAGGTTTACTAACAGACTGTCTCTTCTTGGTGGTATAGGCCGAATTGAATCACTTGCCGTTAATCCCAAGGCTTGGATTTAAAGCATTAATTTCCACCTTGGTGTTCTTGCAGCACGGTTGACTTGGTGCCCTCGCTAAACAACTCTTCCCTGGGGGAGACATGCCACTACCTAGGTACACACACCTCTCTGCCCAGAAAGTGCTGCCCAGAAAGGGTGTATGCATTCTGTGAAATAACAAATCACCTCACATTTCACTAGAACTAGGCCTTGACACAGAATCTGAACTGGAGAATGTTTAACAAAGGTAGGTTTTCAAGGGGCAGTAGACACTGCACACACTTCATGGAAACAGTACAGCACCTGATGTATGGCTTCCCGTTCCTTCTAGGACTAGAGTTAAGGTGTCTTCTCACCCAGAATTTCTACCCTCTTCCCTGATTTCCTTCTTCCTCCTTCTTCCTTCCTTCACCACCTTTTTTAAGGGGCATAGACCCCACTTTTTTTTCAGACTGGCTTTGAACTTGTGAAGCAGCAGCCTCAATCTCTAGTGGAATTGAGATGTATGCCACTTATAGGTGAGTGCTCAACCCTGCTCCTTGCTAACCCTGCTTTGCCAAACTGAGAAAGTACTCGCCATCAGACCATCGCTTGAAGTTTTATCTTCCTTTCTATTTTTTTCTGAGATGGAGTTTGACTGTCCCAGGATGATCTGAGACTCGGAGCAGGTGTCACTGTGTGACAGGGATGACAGAACCCAGAGCTTCCATTTCTCCTTTTTCTCTCACACACGGCTGACAACACACTCCAAGTAGGACAACCCAGACTCCCTTTCAGTGAAGTGCACTGTTTTTGTGAGAACCTGAGGGTGTGGATGTCCATTCAGCATTCTGAGACAAGGAGGGACAAAAAATGCTTCCTGGTGAAGCACACTGCAGGGGCTGTAAAGCATCAGGGCTGGAGTAACAGAGTCTAGTTCGAGTCAGGACAATCATGTTTGCTTGCTGGGTGGCTTTTGTGGACAGTGGTGTTAACGATAACGTGAACGCATTCTCATTAGTCTCCAGTGCAGATGCTGTCTATTTGACTAGTCAAGTGGAGGAAGGTGTGTGGGTGGAAGTGTTTTCCTAGTCTCTAACTTGCCTCTGAGTGAGTCTTACAGGGTCCACAGGAGCGGAACACAAAGTCTCCCTGAACACACAGCAGCGAGGAGTCCCTCGTCCTACTTAGTTTGTTGAATTGGAGACCACTCTTCCAATTGTTTTCAGAAAGTACAATCTGAGGGGCCCTTAAACAACCCAGTGAGTAGGAGCCACATGCTAGCTCTTGAGACAGCAGCAAATTCATTAGAAAATAATTTCAGTAATATCAGAATGAAAAGGCTTTTGATTAAAATGAATTTCTTGCTTAGGAGAAAGAGGAGATCAGTTATCCTTTCTAATCAAGGGCTTTGACAGAAATCTTACTGTATCACTAAGGGATGGCATTTCTTGACATACTGTTGCCATAGCAACTGTAGTATTAATACATCTCAGATGAGAGACAAAGTGTATCATTATCAGCTCAGGTAATGATTGAACGGCTTGTATTTTTAAAAACACTGGTTGCTCAATTTGCTGGAAATGAGGACTTTATTAAGCTCAGCAGATGAACTGGGGAGACAAACACAGGCTGACGCACCCATTCGGACTAACTTTCAATCAACACACAGACCCATGAAACAGCGGACATGATTTTCTTTCTCAAAATGGCCACAGGACTCAGACATTTGATAAAAGTGGTCACATGGATTTCGTCTCCCCATCTTTTGAGATTTTCAGTTTATTTTCAGATTTAAAGACATCCTTTTCTTAGAAAACAAAGAAAGGTCTAAGCTGAAACGACTCCCCACCCAGAACATCTGTTGTCACTTGTTATAATGTAGGGTGGTCTTCAGTGATATTACCTTCAGGTTGTCTTTGGTTTAAGTGGGAGCCAGAGACAAAGGGCTTTAAAGGGCAGCAGAGGTGAACTGAACCATATTGTTCTTGGGGACAATGTCATAGATGTCCATCTAAAGTTGCAGGAGGACACACTTGGCACTTGGTGTGCCAAAGACGTTGCTGCAGTGAGGCTTCCTGAGCCCTGGAGGGCTACTGTGAACAAGATTTTTCTGCCTCTCTGTTTCTCTTAAGGGAAGCAATGTCTCCTGTTCTTACTTCTGTTAAACTCTTAGGATTATGTTTCAAGATAGAATATATAAAACACAACTTAGAAATTATAGAAATTACAGGCATTCTGTTCACAGGCGCTGAGTGACGGGAGGTAAACCAAAGGGCTTGTGCATTTTCTCTCTACAGATGCCGTCCCTGGGTCCTCTCTGTGAACTCTCTACTTCCTGTCAGCGTCCCGTTCACCCTCAGCTTGAGAATTCCCCTCTTACATCATAGGCATGGGGGTGTCAGCCACACTTTGTGGCAGAGCTCCTTTGAGGAACAACACGGTGTTTATTTGTATTATCCCCGAGTCAGAAGAGAAAGGGATGGTTCTTCAGTGACTCTAGGATTAAGATGGAGAGAGGGCAAGATGGAGGAAAGAGATAGGAGAGATGAATCTGGGGGAAGGAGGGCAAAATGTTGTCTAAGATATGATGTCTTCCCATGAGTCTTCATGTTCTTTGCAAAGGCACAGCTCACATGCAGTCTTCCCAGGGGGACAGAGAACCTCTTTACACACAGGCTCTGTACCAAAACCCCCATTCCAGTGGCCCTATGAGGTGGGTATTCTGTCTCCTCTTTCTAGATAGAGAAATGCAAGCCCATGGAGATAGACTGATGTGTAGGTAGAGATGGCTTTTCTGTAAGTACTAATGGGCTCCACAGAGGAGGGGCTCTGAGGAACGGTGCAGAGGTCATGGGTCTGCAGCATAGAGGAAAAGACAAAGGAGCCCCAAATACATACTGGGCTCAAGGTGAGGAGCTGGTGAACCTGAGAGGTTGGTCGAGGTGGGCAGCTAGAATGGCTTTTTATACTATCTCTTGTGAGATTCATATTGACACACACACACATACACACACACACACACACACGCACACTCACTCACTCACTCAGTGACAGAGACAGAGAGAGGGGGTGGGTGGGATCGGGTCCATTAAGATGAGGCCGAGGAGCTGAGACTTTGGAAGCACATATGGAGACAGGCATTCAGCGTGACTGGAAGAGCAGGTGAAAAGGCCAGAGGTGGGAGCTCAGCCAGTCAGAGAACTCCAAGGATAGTGTAGCTGAGGGGTGGAGGTGATGCTATACTGGGAATGGGACAGCTGAGGATTCTGAATGTTTAGATACAGGAAGGGCACTGGTACCCAGCCTACAGAAGTCACAGGAGGAGGTACAGCTAGAGCAGTGTTCTCTGAGGTTCTCAGTAACCTCTCGCAGCAGAGTTACTGACAGGCAGGAGAGCCCCAAAATGGAAGATGTCAGGGCTCCCACAACTGTGAAAGCAGAGAAGGAGCTGTGCATTTCCGTGGTGCCCTTGAGGAATGCTAGCGGATGCAGGGGTGAGAGCAGGAACATTTCTTGTGAACTCTGGAAAAGAGGGGAAGTGGGTTTACACTCATTCCAGCCTGGGGCTCCCTTCTGGACCACTGGTGCTGGAGCCTGAGGTTTGTTTGTTTTGTTTTGGCTTCAGGGGATTCAAAGAAAAGCCAGAACTGCTGTTTTCAGAGTGGCTGATTTAGCTAGCTATAGTGTGAACCTAGACAATACAACACCAGCCAATCAATCAATCCATCCATCAATCAACCATCTATGTGCACCAAGCATCTATAGAGTTATTATCTGATGTCGATAGCACTCTGTCATCTCCTCTACATAATATGCTATCAGTCAATCATCCACATTGATCATCTAGAGATTTGTATTTATTTAAGCTGTTTTATCTCTCCTCTAACATCTATTTTCTATCATATATCTCTTTTTCAACTATTGTCTATCATCTATCAATTTATCCATCTATGAATTTATATTGGACTATTTTGCAGTGCAGTGAACTTAGCCTAGGGCCATGCAAGCGCTAAACAAGCATCATACCGTGGAACTGTTTTCTCAGCACCCAAATCTTTACTTTTAAACCTAATTAACTTGTTCTCAATTCTTTTGCATCGTGAGCTCGTAAAGTAAAACTCCAAAGTTCTAGGCTCTAAGGCAAAAACATTGAGAATTATTTATACAAAATGATTTCTCCAGAAAAAAAAAGAGGAGGACAGACAGACAGACAGACAAAGAAGCATGGAGCGTGTAACCATGTCAGGTATGGGTCCTCTCTCAAGTGTCCCATGACAGAGCCCTAGGGTTAAGGGCTTAGGAAAGAAGGAGAAAAATGGCTGTAGAGCTGTGAGGTGAGACCCACCAGAGAAGGAGGGTGCTCTCTCTGGGCAGAGCAAGATAAATGTTGTGCAGGTTAGAGGGGCCTGAGGACTATAACCTGCTGTAGTTGTACGAGGTATGGGGTAGGCTAGATTTCTATCTACTACGGAGACACAGGCGCTGTGTCACAACACGGTGATTGAGGATTTGTATATACTATGACAAGAAAAGCATCAGCAAGTACACAGGGACAGATTTTTAGCCTTTCCCTTCTATTTAATTTTAAAAAAAAAAAAAACAAGGAAGAAGGAGGCTAAGGATGGGGCCACTGTGTCAGAGTTTCAGCCACTGATGAAAGTCCTGGTTCATCTGGGAGTTGATCGTGATGTTCTGATGCCGAGGGACGTGGAGACTTACCTGTTGGAGCCTCTTTGTTTGGAAACAACTTGCTGTCGACGGCCATGCTGATGTCATGGAACACTGCTTCCTCATCTCGGTCAGCATCAAACTGGGGAAAACCGGGACAGACAAGTTTGCAACATGAGACACATGATTGTGTCGAGTCTGAAAACGAGCATGCATCGTTCAGTTGTGTCTGTGAGGAGGTGGCAGTTAAAGCAGCTGCGGCTTTAACCGGATCTTTAGAGAGTCTTTTAATTTAGATCTCTGACCACACGGGGGAAGAGCAGTAGGAAGAAAAATGTTCAGTCACCGTGGCTGACAAAAGTGGGCAGCCTTTTCTCAATATTTAATAAAGCAAGTTCTGAAAAGATAATTGAATTTTACTTATGGCTTTCTGACTTAGTCTTTCTAATAAAAACAAAAATATAAAGTTATAAACAACAGTGGTAAAGATTTTCTATTACCTATCTATCTATCTATCTATCTATCTATCTATCTATCTATCTATCATCTGTCTGTCCATCCATCATATCTATCTATCTATCTATCTATCTATCTATCTATCTATCCATCTATCCATCTATCTATCATTTATTTGTTGTATGTACATTGTATGTGAGTATGGACAAGTATATACAGGTATGCATCCATATGTGTGTGCATACATGTGCAGGCTGTAAATTGATGTTTGGTGTCTAGGATTTTTTTGAACTTTTACTGTGTGTGTGCGTCTCTGTGTGTGTGTGTGTGTGTGTGTGTGTCTGTCTATGTGTCTGACATATTCATCTGTGTAGAAGTCAGAGGATAGCCTCAGATGTGCGTGCACCCTCATCTTCTTCCTTGTTTGAGACACGCTCTTATGTCTGTTCCGGCATACACCAGTCAGTTATTCTCCAGTTTCAAGCTCCCTCTCACTGAAGTTCTGGATTGCCGAAGCACACAACTGTGTCTGGCTTTATGTGGGTTCTGGAGATCCAAACTCAAGTTCTCATGCTTGTGAAGCAAATGTTTCCCCACTGAGCCAGCTCTTCTCTTACTCAGAGGATCATAACTCACAGAGGTCACGGGGCAATCCGTGTGATGTCATTTAATGAGAGGGCTGAAGAGAGCAACTGGAGATTTCAGATACCATGCTGACCAAACTTCCTAGTCTGAGCACAACATGCATTTTCACATAACAAACAAACGGAAACATCTTTCAAAGGCTCCCGAGAAACACCTAGATTGCAGAGAGCTGTAGAGAGAGGCACAGCTTACATCAAACACCTACAGTTACAGAGGTAGGAGCAGCTCACAAGAGACACCCAGATTAGCAGAGAGAGTTACAGAGCGGGTGCAGAACTGGGCATCACGCAAGGTGTACACAGCCACCCCCATTTTCAGTGGCAGAAACACGTCTTTGTCTTTGACCGTGTGGTCTGGAATCAACAGGTTTCATGAACCTCCCTCGGGATGGCTTTCCCCAGCTTTCCCCTCTTACTAACAGCTATCCCAGGTGTACCAGTCCCAGGGGGAAGGCACCAACTCAGTCCTCCTTCAGGATCTCACCTTTAATTAAACTTAGGAATGAGTCTGAGGGAAACAAATGGGCTGTGTTATTAGCATTGATTCAGTTTCATATTTCCCCTGAGTGTCGTTCTCTAACCATCAACCTGAGCTCTAAAAATCAGCTCTTCTCCCTGTCTCAGGCCGGGAATTTCAACCAAGAATTCTCCCCCAGTGCCTTCCTCCTCCGCCACAGGAGGCCCCTCAGTTTCAATGGCTGGCCCCTCATTGAGGAACACATCCGTGCTAGTAGTCCACAAGTGAGCCAGTGATAGACAGATCCCTGGGGTTTGCTGGCCAGCTTCAGAGGCCAGTGAAAGATCCTGTCTCAAAAATAAAACCACAGGTGGGCCAGCGGGAAAGATCACTGGTTGCTCTTCTGGATGGCCTGGGTTTGATCTCAAGCACCCACATGACACCTCAAAACCGGCTGAGGTTCCAGTCCCAGGCTGTCTCATGCCCCTTTTGTCCTCCACATTCACAGCCCTTATGTGGTACACAGATACACATGCATGTGGAACACCTGCACACATGAAGTAACAATAAAAATAAAAATAAATAAATAAATAAATAAATAAATAAATAAATAAATCTAAAAACAAAAAACCCAACAAGGCTCCTGAGGAATGACATCATCTGAGTCTCACATTCATGTGCACACACATGTACATGCACACACATGTACACACACATACATGTGTACTTACATGCACACCCATGTGCATGCACACACATATACATGTACACACACATGTACATGCTCATCCTAAACACGTTTTCTGTTACACATTTGAAAATGCCCCTCTAAGTCACAGACTGCTTAGTGTTCTTATTTCATAACTTTTCTGTTCTCTGGATAAAAATGGTAACGATTGCATTAAAACTTTAATACTTGAAAGACACACAGTGCCTGCGGTGAAGCCTGCAGACAGCCGTGTGAATCTGCAGCCAATGGAATCACTTTGCAGAATTGGGTTTTAAAAGCTTCATAATCCACCATAAAGCCTGAAAGGGCGACATCTACACAAAGTGGTGGTGGGTAGGGCGGGCAGGGACAGTCTGTGTCTGAGACAGAGCCTCCCTGTGTTTTTTATTTGGATTCCTGTAGCTCAGCTCTTTGGATTCAAGCTCTGGAGAACTGATTATCTCTTCATAAAAGGAAAAGACGTGAAAGACGACTAGGTTGTGTCAGGATTCTATGCAGGGGGCTGGGTGCTGGGCACAAGGAAGCCAAGGAGAGCAGAATCAAAGGCTCATTATCTTGTCTTATCACTGTCCTTATCTTACTGGGAATTCAGATGCAAAGTCAACAGTTTTGTAAGGAAAAGAGTAAAGAGATTCCAGACAAGCCTGTTAGGGTACTTACAAAATGCCTTAAGAAAAGAAACTTCCTTTAAGTTGAAGCCGTAACAAGGTATCTGGGACTTTGGTTTGTTTCCTGAGTGGAACCTAAGGAAGGGGCTGCTCAAGATAATCCTGGTTAGTCTTGTAGCATTAGACTAACCGTGAGAACAGTCATCAGCACGACACGTCACTGGAAAATACTTCACCGTGGTGGTCGTTGGCTGTGTATTTTAGCCACTCAGTCTCTGCAACAACCTTATTTGGATGTATTTCCATGCACATGTACAGGAACACCCTCTCAGACACAGAGAACCGTCACCTTCAGGACTGAAACCTCTGGTCTGGGGATGTCATTTCCTAGGAAGTGCTTGCCTAGTCATGTGAAGTTGTGGGTTCATTCCTAGCCATACAAAAAGGACCAATCACGCCAACAAAACAAAACAAGAGCATGGAGTCTCAAGGGATTAAATAACCCTTCTAAGATCATGTTAGTGGCAGAGACAGGGATGAGTACACTTGTGGCCACACCAAAGTATGAGCTCTGTAGGCTAGGCTGCCAACAGGCAAGGCTGAGCTCCGCCTGGCAAGTCAGCGGAAAGCATTGAATGTTTAGTGCAGTTGCTGACATCTGTAACCCCAGTAGTTGGGGGTCAGGCAGGAGGAAAGGAAACTCAAGGCCAGTCTGTGCTACATAGCAAGACTGTCTCTAAGAATGAAAAATGCCCTTCTCTCCCATTGAAAAATCTGAACTAACTCTCTCTCTCTCTCTCTCTCTCTCTCTCTCTCTCTCTCTCTCTCTCTCTGTGTGTGTGTGTGTGTGTCTCTCTCTCTCTGTGTGTGTGTGTGTACAGGCACACATGTGCCAGAGAACATTACATTTGGAAGTCAGAGGACAACTCTCCTACCACCCTGTTGAGCTAGAGTCTCTTTTGTTTTTTTCTGCTGCTCTGTGTATGCCAGGCTGAGTACCCACGAGACCCCCTGTCCTCATGATTCCCTGATTCCCCATGATTAATCCGTGTTGGCTTTGTCCTCCTTAGATCACCAGGTGACTAAAACACTTAGAGAGAATCTGGCAAAGAAAAGGTTAAAAGGAGAGCGTGGAGAGGAGGCGCTGCACTCCCTGGGGCTGAGGACTGCACTGAGACCTCCTCCTTCTCTTTACTGCACTTGGTGACAAGTGAGCGCCAGTCAGACGCCAAATGCCAAACTGAACCAGCCGAAAGCCAACTTAAGTAAAGTCCTTTCCCTTATGTTTCCCTATTCCCTCTTTCTTCCCAGCATTCTTGCAATTTGAGGCTTTAAAAAACTATAAAATTGTTAGATAAATATTTGAACTTTTGTCATGAAAGTTTGCAAATTGAAGAAGCTTGAGTCTTAGAAGCCAAATTTTGGCTTTATGTGACACTGGTTCCCTTCCTAACTGCAGGCTCTGTTGTCCCATGTTCCCAAGTTCCAAAAGGCACCATGGAAGTCTGAAACACACACACACACACACACACACACACACACACACACACACACACAGACACACACACACCACACAAGCATCGCACACTTGTGCACAGTCAAAACTGTGAGATATTTGACTGGGGCGAATTTTAGCCCTAGAAGATGGATGTTCAGACTCAATCTCTTATTCATTTGTTTGTTTGTTGTTATTTTCCTTCTCCTTCATTATTGATTTTTTCGAAGTTGAGATGCTTCATCTCATATCACCATCATCACCATCGTCATCATCATCATCATCATTGCCACCACCACCATCATCACCGCCATCATCCGTGCTAGGGTTGGAGCCCAGAGCCTGGAGCACACTAGTCAAGCAATCACCCACCAGGCTATTCCCACAGCCCTTTCCTCCCCTCCCCTCCCCTTTGCTCTTCTTTCCTGGCATCTTCCAGCATTGGGATCTCTTGCCAGTACAAATAAATGAAGGTTTCTGACTTCTTGACTAGCTTCGATGGCCGAATATACTCAGCTCATAATTATGTGAAAGAGTCAACGGAAATCAAGTGGAACCAAAGAGATCAGCTTAGAACATTGTAAACTACGGGGAACGTGTCTGACGGGAACACAGGGCTGGCCGATGAACGGGGTCAGTTACAGGGAGGAAAAGCAATCAGGTTTTCAGTCAGTGTATTGCTGTTAACCCCAAGAGATTCTCCTTCTCACAAATCCTGACAAATAGCATTTAGGACTTATGGAAATCTTTTGTAGGAACAGTGAATAATCAGCCTGGATAGTCAAGCAGCCATAGAAGGAGCTTGCTCATGCTGTCTGTCCCATGTTGGATGAATCTGTGAGCATTACACTGGGACGTACTCTAGCTGAGCTTCATGAATGGTCTGTGGCAACGCCTTTGCCTTCGTGGATGTTAAGGTCAGTGATAAACTACTTATACTGCAGGTCGTTATCTAGAGTTCAGTGTGAGAAGGACGGAGGCGGAGCATGCTTCCGTGATCCTGGGGCCAAGGCACAATAGCAGAGTCGGGAGGATGTGGTCAGAGGTGGCCAGGCGTCAGTGTGCTTTGTGCAGGCAAGAGTAGCAAACTGAAGAAGAGAAGGGCCTTCCAGGGACTGGGAATAGCGGGCGATGGGATGGAGATCGGGATGCAAGAGAGGGTGCCTCTGGGTTACTCACTGTCTTTCTTCTTGAAGGCATTTCAAGGCTTCCTTTGGATTTGGAAAGTAGCTTCCTACCATCCCTGAAACCTCTGGCCACGTATTTGACTTGAATGAGTACCAGGGATGTGACAAGTATGGGGCAGCAGCTCTTACCGTGTATTAGCTTTACTCCTGCCAGGTAATCAAGCTGTTTTGCAATGGTAAGAAATCACGGCAAAACATCCCCATGGAGTTCTAGAACAACACCAAGTATTAATCACCACAAGACACAGTTGGCCTAGGAAGCAAGTACTTTTGAAGCTCACAGACACATTGGAGAAAGCAGTTGGGATTAGACCTTAGGTTCTTCTCTCCACAATTCTTCTCTTAAAAACTAAGTTGTCTTAGTTCTGGGAAGAACCAAACCATGCTCTTAATCATCTTGTATCTCTTTCCTTCCTATTTTTAGCTCGAGGGTGATGGCCAATTTCTGAGGCCTTTCTGTGTCCGTCCTGACTTCTTCCTTGACTACTGTCCCCAGCTCTAATACTCGGTGGTGTTTGTATTAGCTCCCTTCCCATTAAAAACAAACAGGCTGATCTTGGTTTCAGAGCAATTAACTTCTCAGCAAGACGGCCCAACGGCAGGAAGTAATTACAGGCTAGAGAGTTGTTAAAAAATTTACTCACCAACTCTTTGGCTAATTGAGCAATTTTGACCCCCAAGTTTCACGAAAAAATATCATAAATGTAGGAGGAGGAAAAGAAGATTTCTGAGAGTGGGAGCCCAACTTGTAATGGAGTAAAGAAATGGACTTTACAACCCCGTCGGTGCTTCTGCAGCTAAGATCTCATGTGAAGGACTCAGCCAGCAGTTCTAGGCTCTAAGGTAAAAATATCGAGAGTGATTTATACAAAATGATTACTCCAGAAAAAAAGGCAGAAGGGGGCAGACAGACAGATTGACTGACAGACAGAGCCTGTGGCCCATGGATTGCATGTGGCCAGGATGGCTGTGAATGAGGCTCAAAACTTTTGTAGGTGACAATATCAAATACCAACATCAGAAGACTGGATGTCCTGGCTTAGGGCTTTGACAAGCAGCAAGTGGAGAGATTGGTTACTGTCTAAAAGGTCATCTAACATCCAACCAACTACACTCTTATCTGATTCCGCCACGTGTTGGGTCAGGACTGGTCTATTGAGGGACAGGGTATAAGGCAGATCTTTTCAGCCAGTGAGTGGTTGATTTGGGAAACAGAAGGGAACTGAGTCTCAGTGTCCTGAAGAAAAAAGTCACCAACTGCATTCGGGGAAACACTCATGTGTCGATCACATGATCACATGAGATCAGCCTGCACCCTGTCCAGGTTACTGCATATTGGGTAACGTAACAGCTGTCAGGCTGTGCCTTGCCTTGGGTTACTCCATTTTAAAATCAGCATTTGGCACCATGTTGAGTGCTGATGCAGAGGCAGGCAGACTCAGTTCCTCACTGTGTGTGTAAACACCGATGTACCTAGCATCACCAGAGGCACAGACTGATAACTACCCAAAGGACCATTATAAACTCAATGGACATACGGGTGTATTCACATTACATTAGGGAAAGCAGGCTCACAACGTATCAAGACCACAACAGGATGCAGCACTGTCACCAGGACCCTACAAAGAGAGGAGGATGCTAAGTCCTGTGATGAAGGCTGTCTCTGAGCACCCTGAGTGTGTATTAGGGGATCAAGGACTGACAGGCAGAGCACACACCTAACTGTCCCTGGGGGCTTCAGCTCACCTGGGTCCCATTGTTGAAGTAGTCTATTTTAATTGTCAACTGTCTGTCCATATATCTGTTTGGACTCTGTGGGACTACGTAAGGGTATCTTGGTTCATGGCTGGGCATGGGCCTGGAACCCTGAGACTCTAAGTGAGAACTGGCAGGAGTTTGGCCATGTCCCCAGAACCCAGAGTCCTGACACACAGTCTCCTCTCCATACACCTATATTGTTCAGTCATGTAGGCCATTACAGCCCCTCCCAAAGTGCACAGGTAGAGGGTGTGACCACAGGCCTCAGGCCCTAGGGATTTACATACTAATGAAGGCCAGAGGGTGGAACAAATTAAGCATGCCTTCCCAGAACCTCCCCCTTTCTCCCTCCCTATTTAACTCAGGACTGCCCTGTGTTTCACGGGGTGTACTTCCAGATCCATCTACCATCCGCCAAGACAATAAACCCTTTTGGAACCAAGGACTTCCTCATGTCATTGGGGCCTGTCTCGACAATGTCTCTAGACTCGGAAACCCTAGACCTGGCATGTGGGACCAGCCGCGTGGAAAGTCTCCGGGACCACCATTTAGGCCTATTTTTTCCCATAGGACTCCATACTATATATTTCCCCTGCGGCCTCCATCACCCTGCATTTAACTTCTTTAGTTTGGCTTAACCCTTGGGTTTGGCTCAGATCTGTGACCCTGGGGCGTGACTCTGCACTCAAGGCTCCAGTGGCAAGAATCAAATGAGGTTTATTAATGTCCTAATTATTGCAGGAGTGACATTCTTTGCATCTCTATCCGATGTCTTCTGCCTCCAGTGAGACTCTGAGCTCCTTGAACCCTACTGTGACTTCTTTAATCTTTTGTAGCTATTCTTTCACACACACACACACACACACACACACACACACACACACACACGCACACAGAGAGAGAGAGAGACATACATATTTCTTGTATGATATGTAGTGTGTGAACTGAGAGTTAACATCAGTAATTAAGATTGTAACAGAGAATTGTTTGCCAATGGCTGATATCAAGGGAAATTGGGAACTACCTAGTCAATTGTAGTCAATAAAGCTGACATTGCTATTAATGTATTATCTAATGAATTCTGACATTGTAGAAAGGCATAGATAATGTTGTATGATTCTGCCACACACTCACTGAATCCTGGCTCTGTGGTCTGTACCTGGTTGACTTAGCTGCTTGCAGTTAATTTTCTGTTAAGTGGACCTCAGTCTGCGCTTTTTCAGATAAGCCCGAGCCCCTGTGTACCGGCTGGCAAGTTTTGTGTGTCAATTTGACACAAGCTGGAGTTATCACAGAGAAAGGAGCCTTCCTTGAGGAAATGCCTCCATGAGACCCAGCTGTAAGGCATTTTCTTGATTACTGATAAAGGGTGGGAGGGCTCATTGTGGGTGGTGCCATAGCTGGGCTGGTAGTCCTGGGTTCTATAAGAAGGCAAGCTAAGCAAGCCGGGGGATGTAAGCCGGTAAGTAATATCCCTCCACGGCCTCTGCATCAGCTTCTGCTTCCTGACCTGCTTGAGTTCCAGTCCTGACTTCCTTTGGTGATGAACAGCACTGTGGAAGTGTAAACACGAGTAAACCCTTTCCTCCCCAACTTGCTTCTTGGTCATGATGTATGTTCAGGAATAGAAACCCTGACTAAGACATCACGAAAGAAATTCTTCCTACATTAATCACTAGCAATATCTTGTTCTGTTCCAGGGTGACTTCACTCAGAGACAAAGTAACCACTGCACTGAGGAGCACAGGGCTTCCCTGAGCCTGTTTGTCTCCATCTTCTCACTGCTACATAGTCTACCTCTTAAAGGAGACTAGAACCGACAAGCTTCTTTACCAAATAGTGGGGAGCTCACAACTGCAACGCAACAGGCTTCTTCACATTTTTTAGAGGAAACATTCTACTTGATACACAGGTTCAATTAGGGATGGACGCCCATGAGAATAAGGCAGGAGCTTCGAGGGCAACTGGGCTCTGAGGAAAACAAATGCTAATTTCAGATGCAGCCTTCGGGCTTTGTGGAATAAGGCAAATCTGATCACATAAAACAAGTGACCTGTCAGCATTTCCAATGCAACAAAGCAACTTTGCAAGACATCCATAAAATCCATCATGCTTTGCAGGACTCCTTCCTTTCAAACAAAGCTCCACAGGCGTATTCTAAAAATAATCCACTCTATCCATGGGTGGCATAGAGGACTGGTACCAGAGTGAGTGAGACTTTTCCCCAGATACTTCTGGTCTTCTTTTTGAATCTTCTAACTGTTGCCTTCATTGAAAACTCATTGGAGGAGCCTCCTGAGCCCCAACATTTACTGTCCCTAGGGGTGAATATTATTGAGGATATTAGTGAGGAATGGGTTTATAAGATTTTTATCCTTGAGTATTGTTAGGTCCTCTGTCTCTTAAAAGCTGGCGAGTCACAATCAATTTCTAGATGCATTTTCCAGTAAATTCTTGAATTTTCCACTTCACTGCAAGTTTCCAACAGCTAAGCATAACTCAACAGCATGGATTTATGGAGTGTTTGATCTTTGTCTTGAGTATTATCTGGAGGCCGTCTTCTCCAGTATCACCATGCAGATACGATATTCTTCTTAACCTCCTATGCACATTCCCTGCTGCCTGGGCAGGACATAAACTCCAACTGTGTATAAACTATACTTTCTACACTAGAGGTTCGGTGTTATAGAAACAAGTCTTTCACCTTATTGAGTCTTTTCAGTCTAGACAGAAGGGTTTAGATCCTTGTCTGAGCTAGAGTCTAAAGAATTTTAAAAATACTTTTATTTTATGTATGTGTATATTTTGTCTACATGTATGTCTGTGGAGCCCATAAGAGGGCATTGGATCTCCTGGAACTGGAGTTTCAGACTGTTGTGAACTGCAGTTTGGGTGCTAGGAATTGATTCCTGACCCTCGGACAGAGCAGCCAGTGCTCCTGACTGCTGTTCCACTCAGCTCTATGCAAAGAATTCTTACTTGGTAACAGTTGATGAATCAGCAAGCACACAGGCAAGGCAACACCATTTAAAAAATCTGGCTGTGTAATTACGTTTTAAAATAAATCTTACAAGGTAGCATTCATTTTTAGTCCTCAACATCTTACATCTGCTGGTGTCTTCCTCCTCTAATGGGTCTTCTGTTTAGAGCCACCTTGCCTGCACTTGCATCTGCTGGTGTCTTCCTCCTCCAATGGGTC
>NW_021620812.1:2482512-2509609 GCF_004785775.1 Grammomys surdaster
CCTTGCCTGCACTTGCATCTGCTGGTGTCTTCCTCCTCCAATGGGTCTTCTGTTTAGAGCCGCCTTGCCTGCACTTGCATCTGCTGGTGTCTTCCTCCTCCAATGGGTCTTCTGTTTAGAGCCGCCTTGCTTGCACTGGTGTGGTAAACACCATGGGAGCTTGCTAAAGGATAGAAAAGCTTGAGGATCAGCAGACGAGCTCAGCTCTCCTGAGGCTCCCCTCAGCCACAGTCCACTCTGCTTCTGACCAAGCAGAAGCTCACACAGAGGATACATTCTGCAAGGGAAGGCACAGTTAGTAAGTGAGTCTTCGGTGTGAGGTTCCTTTGCCACAGTCTGCTTCTGCTTGGTCCACCTGAAGGATGCATTCTGCAAGGGGACACAGGGTCCATAAATGAACCACTGCCTCAGTGTCATTGTCTCCACCAGAAGTGTCCCAGGAGCTAGGCCGGGTTTCAGTTCACCTTGGAGGGTGATGGGACCTACTGTATTATAAGCTACTTTCTTGAACTTAAAGACATGAAAGGAAATTCTGCCACTATTTCCTGACAAAAAGGGAGATTGAGGGCCAAGTGATAGTCTTATGGGAAAATGATAGCAATAGGGCTGACACCAGATCACCAGGCCA
Source organism: Grammomys surdaster (assembly GCF_004785775.1). NCBI lineage: Eukaryota > Metazoa > Chordata > Mammalia > Rodentia > Muridae > Grammomys > Grammomys surdaster. Next base: position 2,483,141 of record NW_021620812.1, read on the forward strand.
GATGTCCATGGGCCACACCAGACACATGCACACATACCTCACAACCAAAGCCAGTTGGGTCACACAGGGTGCATGCACACACACCTCACAACCAAAGCCAGTTATTCCTTTGACCATGAAAAAGCCATTTGCTCTCGGCATAAAACCATGACCTACTTAGCCATCTTGTTAGACAAATCAGAGCTGTTATTAGGGCTGCACAGACTGGCTTCACAATTAGCACAGCTGAGCAACAGCACTGGGCACAAGTGCCCTGAGAAGGCACAGAGCAATCAGGGCAGATTTTTAAAGTTCAGGTACATAGTGTTACAGATGCATGGCCGGCCGCATTCTCACCTCACCTATAAAGTCAGAACTTGCTTAGGATGTGCACTTCTAGCTTTTCTTTAGTATATCTAGTGAGCGACAGAGGGATTTGGTTACATTTTACGTCAGCCATCTTCACCACATGGAACACACCAGTAATTATGAAGCATCAGGCCGAGCAGCTCGAGGGAGGCCTCAATGCATCCGAGGCCTTCCCCCATTCGATGTGGGGTCTGTAGACTTGTCCATCAGAGGAATACTGAAAAATTAACTTCCATTTTTGTCTTGCACCATCCAGTAACTTCCACAACCCACTTTTAAGCACAGCCAGGCCTAAACACAAACAACCAATTTAGAATGTGTAATTATGTTTGTACACAGTAGTTAAGCTGTCATAGACAAACATGCTAAGAACCTTCTGTTCCGGATGTTTCAACCACTTTGCATGATGCTAGGATTCTAGGGTCTAACTGACAAGATTCCTATTCCTCACACACTTCATTCTGGACTGTCATTGTTCACACATAGAAGAAGTGCTTAAAATCAGGGGAGAGGGCCAAAGATCCAAGATCTCTTATGTGGCTTTGGGTCAGCCAGGTGTTCTACCTGATGGCATGGTTCTACCTTGTCTTAGTTAGGGTTTTACTGCTGTGAACAGACACCATGACCAAGGCAACTCTTATGAGGACAACATTTAATTGTGACTGGCTTACAGGTTCAGAGGGTCAGTCCATTATCATCAAGGTGGGAACATGGCAGCATCCAGCAGGCATGGTGCAGGAGGAGCTGAGAGTTCTATTTCTACATCTGAAAGCTGCTAGCAGAAGACTGGCTTCCAGGTGGCTAGGACAAGGGTCTTAAAGCCCACACCCACAATCACACTTCCTCCAACAAGGCCACACCTCCAACAAGGCCACACCTCCTAATAGTGCCACTCCCTGGGCCAAGCATATACAAACCACCACATACCTGGATCCTGAGGCATGCTAACAGTAAGCATAAGCCAATGATAACTCAGAGGAGGACACACAGACTAATGTCCTCCCTGATGTACATTTAACCTGAACAACACAGGATGGACAGAGCTGCAGTGGCCGCAATTCCATTTGTCCTTCCTCTAGTGATGAACATCCCCTGATTGAGCAGTTTGACTCACGCTGTAAAATATGAATGTTACTATGGAGACACTGGGGCTGGTGTGAACACACAGGGTCTAAAACTTTCCTTCTTCTTATGTGTGTGTATGTAGTATGTGTGTGCATGTGTGGAGGCCATAGGTTGATGCCAAGGGTCTCCTTCACTCTCTATGTTATACTTTGAGACAGTTTCTCCCTAAACTCAGGGCTCATCGAGTGTCCAGGATGAGTGGCAAATGAGCTCTGTCTCCTCCCTCCCCAGCTGTGGAGTTACAGATGTGAGAGAGCACATCTGGATTTTACAGGAATGCTGAGTGTCTGAACTCAGGTGCTCAGCTTTGGTGGCAGGTATATATAACTGGGCTGTCTGAGTCAATGCCCCACTTCCACGGCATTCCATTTTCAGACGCACAGAACAAAAATAACACCATAGAATGGAGTGGAAGACACAAGCTGTGAGTCTGCTAAAGTCATAGAAAAGAAAAATAATACCTTTTAATTTTATGTGTATGTGTGCTTTGCCCACATGTGTGCATGTGTACCATGTGTGCCGATACTAAGGGTAGTCAGGAAAGGGCATCAGATGCTCTGGGATTGGAGTTACGGATGGCTGTGAACTGCTGTGTGGGTAGTGGGACTCGAACCTGGGTCTTCTGTAAAAGCAACCATGTTTTTAAATTGCTCAGTCAGTCCTCTGGCCCCCCGTAGCCATGTTTATGTATGTGCACACCAATAGAGTTTTCAAGCTCAGTGTATCATTGTTCACAGCAGGATAACAAGAAAACAAGTAACCGGGGAAGCCATGATAGGAAAACATACCCAGGCTGGGGTTTTAGCAGACAAATTTTAACTCAGAAATGATAGACTTCTTGCTTCAAGCAGCATATTGCTGATGGATAAGTTGGTTTTAGACAAAAGATAAACTAGAAGATTGTTATTTGCTTTTCAAATGACCTCAACATTTAAAAAATGCTTGGAGGCAGATGAGAAGTCGTGCTAATCCTTGGCAGAAGGAACTTTGATACAGACAGCTGCCCCCCCCCCCACTTTCTGTAACCCCAAGTCTGTCTCAATGCATTCTGGCTAAACTTCTCCCTCTGTAAATGGAGTCATACTGGACCCAGTCAGCACTGTTCGACTTAGAGGTCTCCCTGGGGTGACCAGTACAGTTAGGTGCTTTCCTAGGTTGTTCATATAAAGATGCTTCATAGAAATTGTTCCTTTTGAGCCTGCACGATGGCTTAGCAGTCTGAAAGTTTAGCATGACAGAAACAAGAGACACCCTGCCAACAAGGTGGAAAGAGGATGCTTGAAAGTTGTCTTCTGACTTCACACACACACATACACACACACACACACACACACACCCTCGACACTTCCCACCACAGACACACACACTACAGACACATATATATATACCCCCATACCACACAACACATAAATACACAAACACACACATATACAACACATACATACCACCTACCCACACCACACACATACACCACACACATATATCACGCATACTCGGACGCTGACAATGATGATAATACAAACTGAAATCCATAAGAAAGCAATACCTCTCTCCGTGCACACATTCCAAATGCCAAGCAGGCCCCGTGTTCCTTGACTCTCAATTTAACAAAGTTAGTGATGATTAGTTATGAAACAGCTTAGAAATTTCCAGCGGCACTCAGCATAAAATTGCTCATGTTTTCAAGGACAAACGATTGTGGATTTCTAAGTTTGATATCTTTAAAATGAATGTTCATGTGGTCTGTGTGTGTGTGTGTGTGTGTGTGCAGGGGAATGCCTGTGGAGGTCAGAGGACAGCTGTGGGAATTGGTTTTCTACTTCCAAGGACCAAACTCAGGTTGTCAGACTTGATGGTAAGGGCTTTTACATGCTGAGCTTCTCAGTCCTCAGTTCCAATATGTACCTTCCGTTCCCCTCCCTTCCTCTCCCTTCCCCTCCCCCTCTCTTTCTCCCCTCCCCTCTGTTCCCTTTTTTCTCTTCCTTTTCTTCTCACCCCGCTTCCTTTCCTTCAGCAGTTTGCTCAGTTGTCTGGGATGGCTGCCACACTCTGGGTTACTCTTCTCCATCAAAGGAAGCCTGCGCCATTTTCTCTAGAGGGCTGACTCACTCCAGCCAGGCTGTCACTATTGTTTTTGGAATCTGCTGCCTTAAGATATTGTCTTCCTGGAATTTCAAAAGCCACAGACTCCTGGAAGAAACTGGCTTCTGGTAACCCTGTATAGTCCTTTACAGAGCCGCCACAAATCTCTATTTGGCCAAGAGCTTAAAGATACTATTGGTTTATCAAAAGTGTTCTGTGGAGATTGTCAGGAGCACGGCTACTGTATGAAGCAATGCTGTGGCTATTACATTATTAAGGCTTAAAGGAAGCTAGCCGTCCTGTATTTTTGGCAGGCAAACATGATTTGATTTATTTGTTTTCTGTCATTATTAATAGTATGCCTGTTAATTCTTTCTTTAAAGATATATTTTATTTCTATTTTATGTGTATGAGTGTTTTGCCTGCCGATATGTATGTGCACTACCCGTGTGTGCCTGTGGGAGGCAGAAGAGAGCACTGGATCCTTTGGAACTGGAGTTACAGATGGGTCTGAGCTCCCATGTGGGTGCTGGGAACTGAATCTGGGTCCTCTGCAAGAGCAGACAGGACTCATGACAGTTGGGCCATCTCTCTAGCTCCTATGTTATTTCTTGGTGATAATTTTAGAGTTAATTCCTGACAATATTTTCTGCCACTCATAGTGACTCCCCAGTGCCGCGCCTCCATTTTACATCAAACTATTATTATTCTCTTCCTGCTATCCTGCTCACGTCCTATGGTGACACTGTTTCCTCATGCTTCTCCCTCTCTTTGCTTATGGTACACATTCCTCCTTGTTGCACATTCATGACTGAGGCCATTACTCTAGAAGATCTATGCGCCAGGACGCGTTTCACTTTATTTCCCTAACAAGAACCCACTGACAGGATAAAGGAAATTTAAAAAAAAAAAAAAAAAGCACAACCAGAAAGACGATGTTAACAGGAGCAGTCAGCCGTAAGGAAGAAATGCCAGGACTGTTTCGAGAGCCACAGGGAGATGTAACACGTCAGTAATCTAAGGCGGAAGAGGGATTCTGCTTAAAACATGCAAAAGGAGATTATGATCAAGAGAAACAAAACCAGAAACCCACCACCACAAAACCAAAGCCTTGATGTTTGTCAGGATCCGAGGGCATCTGCTGTGGCTGAATCCAGTGCAAGATCGGTTTCCTCACAAGAGAGGGGTGTTCTCTTTTCTAGTTAGGAGGACATTCTTGACACTAGAGGCAGAGTGGGGCTGGGCTGGGCGGGGCGGGGCGGGGTGGGGCCTGAATGCCGTGGACAGGTTTCCAACTTACATTTAGCTATTATTTTACTTTGCTGTGCACCGTGGCTACGGGCAGAAGTTTTCCTATAAATTATATGTCGAGATCTTCCTTTCTGGTCCCTCAACATGTGTCTGTGTGTAGGAATAAGGGCTTTAAGGGAGTGAATAGGGTAAAATTCTGTGGGATGGCGGTGGCCTAACCCGGTACGACTGTTAACGCTGCAGCGTGTGGAGATTGGGACCAACACGCACAGCACAGAGGGATGCCCTGAGAAGACATAGGGAGACAGAAGATTAGAACAAGACACTCACGGAGGGACGTCCCCTCTGACAACATGGGATGGGAGTGACATGTCGTGAGGTAGGATGGGGTGGCTTCAGAGGAACAACTGAATTTCGCCTTGAGGTTTTGGCCTTCAGACCTGGGAGAAAAATGATTTTTTTTGTTTGTTTAAACCACCTGCTTTGTGGAATATTTTATGGTGTTTTAAGTAAACAAACACAGGTGATGTTTTTACAGCTTGAGTTTTTTGTTTAGGTTTTTAAAGAAAAAGTCTTTAAAATTCTTCCGGAGGATAGCCGTGAAAAGCTACTCGGAGGAGCTGACTGTCCAAACAGGAATACAACACATAGTTCTGTTTAGCGTCCAGTCGTGTGCTGATACCGAGATGCACGCAGATCCTGGCCCTCACCAAGACTCTGCTTTCTTCTCTTGTTCTCGATCTCCCTTGCCATACTTTAAAAGAGAATTTCTCTCCCTTCTTCGCTGACTGCCTTGTGTCCCGTCTGACTTCCGTTTTCTAGAAGTGTGTTGGCGTATCTTATTTGAGCCTGGCTGCTCTTGATAACATCCTTTCTGTCGCTATGCTTTAAAAACGCCTTTCAAAAAACTATTATGACATCTGGGAAGGAAAGGAGATCTACATGAGTCTAACATAACTTTACTTCATGTTAAAAATTATAAAATAATTAATTGTAGGGCTCATTAGGCCCCTCTCCTGATTAAAAATATAGTTTGAAACACTTTACTTTTTAAACTTTAATTTTTAAAAGTACGTGGGAGTCTGTATTCAGGAATCAGTTCTCTCCTCCTGCCCACTGTCCTGGGGATACAAGTCAGGTGACCAACCTATCGGCAAGCCTCTTTGACACACTAAGCCATCTTGCCTGCCCCATACACATTAACTTTTACCATTTCATTGCATGTACAGATTATTTGAAGATTTTAAAGTGAATTAATAAGCAGTTGTATTATATAAAATGGGCATAATTCTGAACCAAATTTGATCTCATTTATTGATCATACAGTTCCGTAGAGGACCAAAAAAAAACCCTTTGTATACACAGACAAGCACTAGAGAAGCCAGGAAAAATTAAACACACAGCTTATCTCTGCCAGGAATGAGGTGCTTATGTGTTTCCCCAGGAATGCCGGGAATGGCTGGAGTTTCTACCAGATGATCCTCTGCTGCCTGGTGAGTTAGGCTCGACCGTGTCTTCCAAATTGCTGAGATACACTTTACTTATGCCAGACCCTTTTCCACTAAATCATCACCGTTGCCTTTAGACTTTGGGAATGATGTCACTTGTGCTTTGCAACAGCCTGAGTGACTTCTATGTTACCTTAGGGCCAGGCCAATCCAGGTAACCACAGGCATTACATTTATCCAGTCAATTTCCCTAGACCCTACATCTTGGGCTCTATATCTGAGTCAATAGTACCCATCTTGGTGAAAAACACCAGATGTAATTTGTTAGGAATTTCAATGTAAACATGGCTTAAATTTGTCGTGCACTTGGGACTGAGTTAACTGTTATCAGAAAACGTTTTTTTTCCCCTCCAAAATTGTACGTTGTTTAAATATGGCTAAAATAAATGAACTGGTGTCAGACTCTGGAAGTCCTGGCCAAGCACAGATACCTAAATTGGGCCGAACCAAATTTCATTCTTGCCTCTTTGTGGGTCATTTCCATGACTGCTGTAAAGCCTGCAGAGACCCTCCACAATACATATTAGGAGCTATCTAACACTGTATTTTATTATAGTAGAAAGTGGCCAGTATCATAGCATTTTATTGTTGAGTGTTATCATACTGTTTTAGCTAACTGTTAGTCCTGGGTATCAAATCTATACTACACATATCGAGCAACCTCTAGGTCAAATCCATACTATACATGTATACATACTATACAGTTTCTAGGGTTTGCATTCTTTTCTGGGTTATGCAACATTAATTAGGTTACAAAGAGAGTTCAAGTTTTCTTCCTGAACTGGTTGCCTTTATGTGGACCTGTGGTATGTAAATTTTTTTCCTGGAAGGACACAGGAAGCAGTGGCACTCATTAGAGCCCCCATACCTAACGCTGAGAGCCCAGCTCTAAGAGACCACTGTTTGATTTCATATTCACATGCTGTGTGGATCCTTGGCAAAATATTGCCTTTGCCAACTTAAAGTTGATTTTAAAAAAAAAAGCTGCATTGGCAAATGTTAGAGAAAGATGTATAGGAAGGTTTTTCAGCCTAAGATTGCAAATATTTTTCCGCCTCTCTGGCTCATTTCAAACGCATTGACACGATTTCTGCATATTTTAAACATATCGCCAACGAGTTACCAAGATTTTGTGTGCTTTTCTGTGGCACTTGGGTCAGAGATTGTTTTCAATAGTTGGTGTTTTTCTTTGTTTTATGTTCCTATCAAAAAGCATCATCAACTGGGTGTTTTATGGAGGATAACTTTCACTTAGCAGACAGTTAGGGGATCTCTAGCAAGAGCTTTCTGGTTACATCTAGACATCACAAATGGCATCAGAGTCTGAAGGAGATGGGACCAAAGCCCCGTGAGAAAGCCCAGGTGAGGCCAGGCTGGCTCTTGTCTAACAGCACCCCCAATCACTTTCTTGGGATCACTTTGATCCAGTCACCAGGTGACCACGGCATAAGATCTTGCACTAGGTCATACATCAAACAGGCTTCATCAGCTTGCAACACTGTCACATTGGGGAATTAAGCAGCATCGTGAGTTTTGACAGAGACAAATCATATCCACTATTCAGCAGCATTAGCCTATGCCTTCAGACTACCAACAGTCCTAAGCAGCATTGGCCTCTGTCCTCAGACTACCAACAGACCTATAAAGGACATGATACTCCCCTGACTTTGACATCACTTAAAAGAAGGGAGGTAGGGAATAGAATAGTGAAAGAGTTAGCCTCACTGTGCTCTAGGATGTGAACCCAGGGCAGCTACCCCTTCTGCACTTCTATTCCACAGCCACCAAAGCAGTTACAGTCCTGTTTACTGATCCACTGTGATTTGTAGTGACGGTGTTTCTGTCACCTAATGCCAGAAGGTTTCCTGCATTCCAGGAAGACACTTAGTTAGACAGATGTTCTTCTGTTCTTTAATTAATTTTCATAGTGACAGCCTACACTGGATTATTTCTAACTTCCTTTATGTGATAAAGAGACATGCTCAACACTTTCCTAATTTCTATTCTCCTTTCTTTTCTTCTCCTTGCTGTTTTTAGTGTTTTTTTTTTTAACCTTTCTCATGTCTCTGAAACCTTACAGATTCAGAAGTAAACCGGAATGCCCATCATTTTACCTCGCCTTGCTGAATCTCAGTGTCCCCAGACCACAACATCCATCCTAGCCACCCGAACAAAGACTGTGCAATTGAACTTGTAAAAGGCCTCGATGCAGTGTTTGCTTAAGAAATGTGTGTGTCGCCGGGTGGTGGTGGAGCATGCCTTTAATACCAGCACTTGGGAGGCAGAGGCAGGTGGATTTCTGAGTTCAAGGCCAGCCTGGTCTACAGAGTGAGTTCCAGGACAGCCAGGGCTATACAGATAAACCCTGTCTCGAAAAAAACCAAAAAAAAGAAAAAAAAAAGAAAAAAAGAAATGTGTGTGTCTGTAGGTATATATGCCATGTGTGTGTGTGTACCCAAGGAGACCAGAGGAGGGCGCTGGATCCCCAGAGCTGCATTTGTATGTGGTTGTGAGCCATCCAATGTGGGAACTGCACTTGTGTCCTCTGTAAGAGTAGCCAGTGCTCTTAACTGTCAAGCCATCTCTCCAGCTGCCAAATCAACGTGTTTATCAGTCTCAAGGAGCTGGGATTCATGCGACTTATGGTATTACATTGAATTGAGTTGTTTTCTCCTTGAATGACAGCCAGTCACTCCTCAGAATAGTTACATCATTTAAAAATATTTGATTCAACCCACGCCCACATCTTACATCATATAATTTTGCTTTATTAACTTCTTTAAACATCTGCTGTTACATTTTGATATTTTGATTGAAACTGCACCAGCCTTGAGTGCTTTTAGCACTAGGGCTAAAAGCAAGGCATATATTGTTTTTTATTTCTCCTGTTAAGGTTTGGCAATTTTATTTGCCCAGTGCTAGAGAATACCATGTTAGCATAAGTATCAGATATTTATTATTGTTGTTGATATTGAAAATGAGATCTTTGTTCATTTAATGACCACTTTACCAAATTTTCTAGATTGTGACAAATACCTTTGTGCATTATACTGAATTTCCCAACTCTAAATGGTTTGAAAATTGTATTATTTTTCTCTTTTCTTTCTTCTATTAATACCCTGCTTTTAATGACATTACAATAGCAGCAATCTTTTATAACATGACAAACTCGAGTATAGCAAACTGCCCTTGGTTTATGTGGAGATGTGTGCACTGTGTCTTTCTTTGCTTCCCACTGTTACTTGAAAGGATCATTTATGCTTAAACTTTACTTTTAAAACCTCAGGAGAAAAATGTAATTTTATCAGTGTCTACTGAAGAAATCTGTTTATATATTCATCGCAAGTTTTTTGTTAACTGTTCTGTTGATATTTCTACAGTGATTTGTCTCTTCTCTTGTGGCACTAAATCATGTTTTAGATATAAGTTTTATTTGGTTATGGGAATGACTTGATGAATGTATTCATTTATTTTCTCATTTACATTAAAAATGGGCTATCTGTAGAAGAATTTATTTCAAAGCAATAAACATGGAAGTGTTTATGCTCAATACAACAGTAGCCCAAAGAATCCTGGTGTGCTGGCTAAAGGGGTATTATTTTCATTATTAAGAATAACGTTATAGTATTTAGGTCTTTAAGAGTGGGAAGACCTGTGAGACCTAGTGTCCATCTTAATTCTTGGTTAAAATCCAAGGAAATGGAGATCTCAAGAGATTAATGGCTTGTCCACAAGTCCCTAAGAAATTAGTGGTATAATGTAATTACACATAGAGAAACTGTGCTTTAAATCCTTAGAAGACATAGCAATATGTCTGGGGAAGTGACTCAGTGAGTACAGTGTACTGGCTATGGATAAGGACACATGTAAACAAACATGCACACACACGCACACACACACAGACACACATACATACGCACACGCACACACATGCACACACACATAAATGCACGCACACATGCACACACATGCATGCACACACATACACGCATGCACACATACATACATGCACGCACACATGAGATAAAGCAATACTAAAAGTCACTAGTTCACTGGAATGATTTACTATCATTTGGCTCCATTGATACATCAAACATAATTTAAAGAGACTAAAAGAGATGAAAAACTCAGGAGACGTGATGGAGCACCCTCCAGGTGATGGAGCACCCTCCAGGTAATGGCACACCCTCCAGGTGATGGAATGCCCTGACTGGTGATGAGTGTCCTCCAGGAGGTGGAGCACCCTCCAGGTGATGGAGCACCCTCCAGGTGATGGAGCACCCTCCAGGTGGTGGAGCACCCTCCAGGTGATGGAGCACCCTCCAGGTGGTGGAGCACCCTCAAGGTGATGGAGCACCCTCCAGGTGATGGAATGCCCTGACTGGTGATGAGTATCCTCCAGGTGATGGAGCACCCTCCAGGAGGTGGAGCACCCTCCAGGTGGTGGAGCACCCTCCAGGTGATGGAATGCCCTGACTGGTGATGAGTGTCCTCCAGGAGGTGGAGCACCCTCCAGGAGGTGGAGCATCCTCCAGGTGATGGAGTGCACCGCCAGCAGGCCAGCGTCTCTGTGCTGAAGCATGTAGAGGGGAAGGATGTGGTGGGAGGTGTGGTGAGCAATCCCTGAAGTTTAATAACTGGGTTTAATTGTTTAAAGTTGCGGCTAACTTCAGTGTTAGCGACTGTTCTGTGAAGGCTGTTTTCACATCACGTGGGATTTGCTTTGCTTAATAGAATGTTACTTTTGGATAACAGTGTATTTCTAGAGTTTGGCTAAATATACACAATAGAGAAGAACACTGAGTACTGCCGGCAGCAACAGGGAAACAGAGGTACCGATCAGAGAGAGTTACTTGGGTGCCTCTCGGATTTATGAGCTGAGGAGTGTTCAGAGTTCTGCTAGGGAAAGCCCTGGGAGCCCTGGGAGCCCAGGTGCCATCCTGTTGCTGACAGCATCCATGGGACGTCTTGCTGCTTGTACAGGGCATCTTTGAACAGGCCTCACTGACTCTTGGGAGGCTCTGGTACAGAGCACAGTGTCTATCTCACAACTGGCCTGTTTTAAATATCTTGAAGGACTACCTGAATGATTGTGACCGAGAGTTGTTCTTTCTTGTTACTATAGCAAACAACAGAATTTTATTTCTTACAGTTCAAAAAGCTGGAAAGTCCAAGATAAAGTTTGGTGAGGGCCCGCTGCCCAGTTCACAGAGCCATCTTACCACAGTGTCCTTGATATAGGGGGATGTAAGATCTCTGGGGCCCTTTTCACAAGAGAGGGTGGAAGATTACTTTTAATATATGAATACATGAATTTATTACTAGTTTTAGCATGAATCTCTTGCCCATGAAAGAAACACTTGTCTTTACCAATTCTTCGCTGCCTTCCGTCTACACTCCAGCCAGAACATGCTAGCCATTTCTAGAAAGAAGCTTCTTAAACTTTGCTGTCTGTAACCCCCTCTCGCTGATGAAAATTTTATGTGACTTCAGGCATAAGGGAATATAAGATAGGAACATAGAGCAAACATTTACTGACAGTGAAACATAAATGCATTTTAAGATGACTTTGTCATACACATATTTTTATTTGTTACAGTTGAAAGCAACTTGAATATTAATGAGATAGTTGTTTTTCTTTTCATAAAGAATTAAATCTTGGAGAATATTTGGCACTGTTCGATTAGGGAAACTCCATTAGCTTTTGGGTGAACAATATTTTTATTTTATATTTGTCAATACTGAGAATGTTGCTTTGCATAAACACATATAAGATGATAAAAGTTTGCTTAAGGCATTTTAGAAATTGTTGGAAATTCTGTCCTAACCCCAAGACAAAACTCATTGAATAATATTTTATGAAGCTCAAGAGAGCAATTTACAAATCCATTTTAAAAAAAACAAACATTTCAATATAATATACTCCAAAGCTATACTAATTTGGTGTCGTGGTAAGAAAATTGTTAAGTCCTTGTTTTCTGTCGTCAAGCTGTTATGTCTCTGCAGGAGCAGGAGATTTTGGATTTCGTCATTACACTGAAATTCCTCACAAATCTGAGCCCAACTGTCTTGGGCAGCAACCACTGGCATTGTGTAGTACGGTGTACGTAGAAGCCTGGATAGTAAGTCCCATGGTGCAGCATCGGTGAGCACAGCCAGAAACACTCAGACTCATTATGAATTTAATTTTAAATTAATTTTGGTCACCATGTACCCAGAAACCCTTTACCATTGCTGTTTGTATGTTTCATGACCCACACAACCAACGACAAAGCCCCAGGGAAACACTGCTCAGGTTAAGCAGCAGGTTCTTCAAGCTCTTCACCTTTGAGCTCTCTGCCTACCGTGCCTGAGCTCCCAGCTTTCTCCCAGCTAATTCCCTACCCAAGCCAGCTCAGGTCTGCCTCTCCTGAGATTTTCTTTGACCTGGAACATGACTCTATCTCTCCAGCACACCTCTGTCTCCATAGCACAGGTACACAGTACACAGAATAGCTCTTACCCCTCAATGCCACACGCAGTCCCTGGGGGCAGAGATCATGGCGTATGTACCTCTGCAGCTTGCTACTTAGCGTAGTACCTGGGTGTTCAGTAAATCCTTGCTGCTGCTCAAGAACATAACACACTTACAGTTTTGGCCCAGAGCCCACTGCTTATATATAGTGAATGGCTGGTAAATATTGAGAGAGACTGAGAGGGGGGAGGGGGAAGGGCAGAAGTAGAGGAGAGGGAGAGGGAGTGGGAAGGAGAGAGAGAGGGAGAGAGGGATGGAGGGAGGGGGAAGGGCAAGACTAGGGGATGGGGAGAGGGAGAGGGAAGGAGGGAGAGGGAGTGTGTACAGCCCTTGGATGGACAGGACAGGAAGAAAGCATGAGGTGGGTAGCACAGGCTCTGGAGTAGTCACTGAGTTAGACCTCCCTGACGTATTCCTTGTCCTTCGGTAGTCAAATAACCTCTTGGAACCACAGTTCCTGGCCTCTAAAAATGGGTCACAATATTGCTGAACACCTCAGGTTTGGTGAGGATGGGCCGGCAGGGCTCTTAGTCTGGCATTTGGTACTGGGAAAGTGCTTGAGGAAAGTGACTGTCATCAGGAGTGAAGCATGGGCGCTCACCGTGGGGTTTGCCCGTTACTGCCTTTCCTCCACATTTTAACAACAAAGTTAGCAGCTCCTTCCACCATACCAGCCGTGGTGAGGAGGATCCCAAAGTGGGTCTACATCCCGTGGCCCTCACATGTCAGCTGGCTCATTCAGTGTCGGCTTTTTCAATGGCTGGGAACACCCTCCTCTGTGGCTCAGCGTGAACGAGGTTGTCATTAATGGTTATCAGTTCCCTGGAACCCCGCAAGCTGCTGGCACGCTACTGAGGCATCCTGAAGAAAGCCCCGTTCTCCCAGAAGGAATAATCAGACATGCTTCCGATGCCACTGGCTAAGACAGGCCTGTAAGAAAGGCATGCTTAGAGCACTGACCCAGATCTGGTACTAATTTAGGTTCGTGTCTCCTCCAAGTTATCTTGAGACAGGTCCTTGCAACAGAAGCCCCAGAGGTATAGTACGCCTTTTGCTGCTGTCCTTGACATTCCTTTTGTTGTCAAATGTCTACACAGATACCTCTCTTCCTCTTTAAAGACAGAACACAGGTAAAATAGCTGGACCCTTAGTTGTGGAATTAAGGAAACTATGAAGTAAAAACAAACAAAACCAAAAATGTGTGACTTAGAGTGTGCTCCTCTGTTCTTAAAGTCACTGCTCCTGAAGGGTGTCTTGATGCCCCCATGAAGGTGACCCAGATCACAAGACACAGAGGACCTGGATGGTGACAAGCAGTGGCTCTTTAGTCTGTGGTGTATCATGTCTTGGGGTCTCCAGAGGTCCTCTGCAGTGACCTAAATCCATGAGGCTGTAATAACACTGTCAGCTGCTGCCAGCAGAGAAAGGAAGGGACATAGCCAAAGGCTCTTCTGTTGTGAGGCCTGTAATCATGACCGTGATTAGCGTGTTCTGTAAGCCACTGAGGGCAGGTCTCCACGGGAGTGGTGAAGATGCCAACTGCAGCCATTCCCAAGACGCAAGCCTCTGTGAAGTGGGCAGCTGTCTAAACCATTCTACCAAAGCCAGGGCTCTCTGCCACACTGCACTTCCTTCCTGTTCGACCTCAGGTCCTTGTCATGCTAGTTCTTGCCAGCCACAAAGGTCAAAGGGCATCTGAAATATTTAGATCACAAGACTGGAACATTGTGAAAGGGATGATGGGATTGAAGAGAAAACTCAGTATAGTTTTCACAGAGACGTCCATAAGCCCCGTCCTGGGCCTGCTGTGGTGCGTTTTTTGTCCTGATTTCCTGTGACCATGCAGGATGTCTACCTCATAAAGAATGCCTGGAATCCTAGCCCGCCCAAATCCAAACACTGCTTATGGACTGTGCTATGTTTATTCAAATCCACAGCACTTTGCTGTGCTAAGAGACCTCCCCCAGCCTGGAGATGTTAACACCCCAGTTCTATTGACTCTATAGTTCCGAGGTGTTCACTGGAGAGTTCCCCATTTCCACTAGCACACTAGACCTCTGCTGACACAGTGGTTTCTCTCCAGCTTCCTCAGAGCTCTGACCTGGTTTTAACATAGACCAGGGCTCACCTTCAAATTCTGATAAACTGCTTCCTGCAAGCCGAGAGACCACGGGCGTCCCGGTTTCCTCCCGATTCCTCCATGCTCACTGGTTTAGGCTAGTTTCCTACATTTTACAGTCCATACTCACAATTCTGCTTTTGCAAAAATTGTGAGCATATAATTCTATCAGTTTTGCTTCAGACAGTTTTCTTTCTGAATCATTTAAAGAAGAAAAAAATGGGCCAGTGAGGTAGTCTAGAGGGTAAAACTGCTTGCTGGGCAAGCCCAGCAACTTGAATTCAATCCCCAGAATTCATGCTTGAAGGAGAGAAGAGATTTCTAAAAGTTGTCCTCTGACCTCCATCCATAGATTGTAGCACATCAGAGACCACACACACACACACACACACACACACACACACCCCACTGATAATAATAATAAAATAAAAATAATTATCCTTAATTGCCTTCCACTGCGTTCCACGTTTTCTTTATTTCTTTAAATTTGTATTTAATGCCGTCTCTCTTATCTGAAGAAGGTCTTGTGACATTTATTGTATGTGGGTTTGCTGCCTCCAAAGCTCTTGGTTTTAATTCACCTGTGAAGACTTTACCTCTTCCCTTCTGAAATAAATTTTTGCTGAGTACAGAATTCCAGGATTTTTTTTTTAAAAAATGTATTCCCTTCTAAACATGTATATAACTGTCCTTCCGGTTGTAAGGCTTTGACAGCAAGTGTGTCAGGTCATTTATTTTTTTTTATCCCTCTTGATACAATGTACCTTCTTCATGTCATATATTTTCTCTTTGCTTCTTGTTTATACTACTTAAATTAAGACATGCTCAGATGTTTGGTTTCTATGTGTTTTTGGTATTCTCTAGGCCTTTTGATGCTGTGGCTTCTTGTCCTCTATTACTTTTTTTGTAAAGTTATTTTTCTACTTAAATTTGTAGTCTTCTATCTCATTGTCTCTGCCCTTTCTTTCTGGACCTCAGTCATACAGATGTTAGCACATCTGGCATGTTTAATTGCACCCCTGCACCCCATGGGCTCCAGGCTAAGTGATCTCTATTGACCTGCTATGAATTTCTTTGATTCTTTCTGCGGTTATGCTGAGTCTGCTGTAGCCCAAGTGGCAGTCCCAGTTGTGATCTTACTGAGTCTCCGTAAGCTTCCAGCTGTCCTTTTTCTTCTATTCTCTGTGAACTTACCCATGTGATCTTGGCTGCCCACCATGAGCATTGTCAGTACATGAGCTGGGGGTGAGGTTCCCTCTTGGGATGTTTGTGCAAACTCTATCTTGTTCTAATAACGTCTTTGACCACTGGGAGTGTGTTGCTTTTCCCTGCCATGCAGTATGGCCCATGATATTTGTAGAAAACCAGACACGGCAGAGAGCAGGGACTGATGTGAGTTGTTATGTTTGGAACAAGCTTGCTTGCCCTTTGCCTCAAGCTCCTGTATTGCGTGAGGCTGGATTTGAGCAACTGGCTGCTACTGTTACCTGCAGGGCTCTGAGACTTCAGACTCCTCTAGGGAGATCTGATGTATTTAGGGGTGGCCCTCTGTGGGTTTTTCCTGAACTTGAGACCGTTGTTTTGTGCTGTGCATCAGAATCTGACCCTACATCTGTGAAACTCTCCTGCTAGGATCCCTCAGTTCTGTGTACTGAAATCTTCGTCATGTCCCACAAGAAGACAGTTCCCACTCTAGTAGGCACCCAAAGGCCTCACCTCCCCTGGAAGCTCACAGCTGCCTCTCCTGGGTCAGTTAAGTCTTCCAGAAGGAGCCTTCTTCCATTTGCCTCTCTCTGCTCAGCAACCCTCATCTTCATCCAGACTTCCGGCTAACTTGGCTGCCCCGAAGCCCCAGCTTCCCCCTGAATCTAAGGAAAGGCATAACCGTGCAGCTCCTCTGCTGGTTTTTGTTATTTTTCTAAGGGTGGAAGGTTTTGTATTTTTTTTTCCGGAGCTCTACCTTTTGAGTAGAAATGGACCGATTCTATCACCTTTGAAGAGACCTTTCATAAGATCCTTGTCAAAGGAGCCTCCTTCAGGCCAGTCCCCAACGCAACTTGATTTCATTTGCTACATCATTTGCATTTCTGTTCTACTTCATGAATACTGCATGACACACCTCTTCCTGTGCTTTCATTTCACTGAACATTCATACATCAGGAGAGACAAATCAAAAGGATTTGGCCATCTCAGAACCGGGGCAGATACACAAAGACATGTCTGAAACGGGTGTTACAGGGTAGGGTGAGGGCTGGAAGCAGGAGACAGTCCTTCTCAGGGTTACTAATGCACTGGTTGCATTTTTTTCTTGGGCCGAGGGTGGGCACGTGAAGGGAGCTTCATTATTACTATTAAAATTATGTAGATCTTTTATTACCAGCATGCTTCATAATCAAAACCTTAAATCAACACTGTTAGAGGCTCTACTGCAGAGAACACCCCCATAGAAGGAAGGGGAAAAACTGAAATGTCGTTCAAATGAGTATTTTAGAAATGTCATAAATTTCGCTGGTTAGAATGTTGTGTATCAATCGGTTTGACAGATACTCGATACTTCCTAGACAACCGAGTTAAAGAGCTTCACAGGGTGTCTTGGTGAGGGAGATCACCTTGATGTTAAAGATACATGTAAAAGGTTTGGCTAAGACAGTCTCATGGCCTCTAGAAGAACATTTTTAATGAAACAACATGGTGTTTTCAGGTTGCTATAGGAACACAAAGCAGGAAGAGCTCCTCAAGATCGTGACACTCACGTTAAATCCGAGAGAGTGAACAGGCATCCTCCAAAGGCAGAAACACTCAGACAAGTATCTTTATAAACGCACAAAAGAATGAAACTGTTACCCACGGAGGGAACTTCTGAGGTCTCAGCAAAGTCTGAAGGAAACATGATACAGAAAGATTTATACTGAAAACCCCCTGTTATTCAAGAGACAGCAAGGGAGCCCTGCAGGCTGTGAGAGGCAGAACAGCAGGAGTGTAGCATCAGCCACAAAGTGTGAGAGACGGTGAATGGGAAAGAGCAGGTTACGAGGGCTTCCGGGTAGCAGCAACTGTTGCATTGATGTCAGCAGAGGCACGGTTGTGGCTACGGCATGACAGGGTGACAGTAGGATTGAAGAAGAGGAGCCAACGTGAAGAGACATCTCAAAGTAGGGATATTGAGATCTTGGCTGTTGACTGGACACAGGAAGCAGAGAGTGAGAGAGGCAGTGTGTGGTGGGTGGGGCTTGGCACCCACATCTCGGGAGACGGTGCTCACGGTTATTGAGGGAAGAGGTGTAGGGCAGGCTGTAGGGCTGAGCAGAAGTTATAGCGCAGTCCTGGGAAGGCTTGCTAACCTGACCTCGATGATGAGTAGAGAGAATTGTCCCACGGGGAGTCTGGCACATGGCTTTGGTGCTGCCACGGAGGATGCAGAACAAATGGGGGCACCTAGAGGAGGTCAGGCAGGACAGCCTGAAGTCTGAGATGGGGACAGGATATGCTTCATACCTTTGGAGATGTGACTGCCACCTCAATTGGAGAACTCAAGTGGAGGGACGGGAACTATCACTTCAGGTTTACTGCAGAGCAATGCCATTTAATGGTGTCATTTACCAAAAGAGGCCTTTTTTTTGGTATCTTACTTCCCCCCTCTCTTCTACCTTTGCTGACACCGTACAACCTTCCTGGTAAATATAACATCAAAAACGCCAACAGTTCTCTTCAGAAATCAAAGAGGACGGAGGAATCAAAGAGGAGAGTTCTAGCAATCGTTATAGGCACCGGTCATCGAGACAGCAGTAGCAAAAGAGGAGAGACGGTTTTGAAGTAAAATATCCTGGCATGTAGTACAGGGAAGTCTTCGCTGCTTTAGCTTGCTTTATGTATCAGCTGTAGCTTTAGTAGCTCCCTTTCCACAGGGCCAGTGAGAGAACACCACGAGTCTCCAGTGAGCGTGAGGAGGGAGGAACGTAGCCTAAACCACGTCACTGTAGACGTTAAATAAGGCATGTTCTGTAAGCAACGTTCAGTGGAGCTGCGGGTGACATAAACCCACGGTGCCCTCACAGGCTCCAGGAGTCTGAAGCTCCGCTGAGTGCTCACCACAGGGGCATGATCTGGCTGCTGTGTTTTTCATACAGAAGCATTAAACATTAAAAAAAACAAAACAGGAAAATACTTAGCTCTTGGTCATTTACAAAACATTTCCACTGTCATTCTCTTATTGAACATCCCAGCAGACTAGCGAAGTGAATATTAACACTGTTTATTGATTTACGGAGATGGCACAGCAGGGGTTCTGATGTTCAGCCATACTTGGAGAGTCAATCCTGTCTTCCTAAAGCCATCATCTCTCCCCTGCACCACACCATCTTCCATATGGAACCAACACTTCCGGTCTCCCATTCTCCTAGTCTCTCCAAAGACTTGTATTCTATGATGTGGACACTGAGAGAACTGACCTGTGCAGCATAAGAAAAGATCCAGAAGGTGGCTGTTATCCCATCTACTGCTGGCTGCACTGCAGAAGGGCCTCAGACCCATGCTGGGAGGCAGGCCGGCAGAGGAAACCAGCTCATCAAAGTATCTGACCAAAATGTGGTAAAAAAGAAAACATTTTTCCACACTTCCCAAAACACGAGGGGCGTGGGTGCGGTGTGAACTCCCCAGGGGAGGGTGGAGAGCTGTGGTCACCTCCCACGTGCTCCAGTATTAGCTCTTTCAGGTCTGGATGTCAGATCTCCCACACTCATGCTGGCACACCCTTCTGATGTCATTAAGAGGCTGCAAAAGCTCAACTGGCCTGTCTGCCTCCTTGCAGTCTCTGGACGAGCTGCTGATCGAGTGGCACCAGGACTCAGGTGTGGGCACAGGTAAAGGACTCTGGTGTCTCTGCTTTAGGTCAGTGCTCTGAACAATGCTATGCCATCCTGAGGCATCAGGGACGTGAGGTTCAACCCAGCTTGAGCCAGAGCCCTCTGCCCTTCAGGTGAGTAAGGTATCTATGTATCTAAAATCCTCGGTTTCCTCATCTGCTGTGTGAGGTGAGACTAACCAAACATTGCAGCCCAGTGTTACTGAGAAAATAAAATTAAGTCCAGAGTCACCATGCTCAGTGCCTGCCACAGAATAAATAATTGTAACTAATTTTTCTAGCCTATTAAGTCCCACTTTTCAAATAAACCTTTACTAACCAAAAGTGAGGGAAAAGGATGTTCTTGAGCACAACATACGTTAGGAGGGGTTGGAGAGATGGCTTAGTGGTTAGGAACACTGGCTGCTCTTCCAGAGGTCCTGAGTTCTGTTGCCAGCCCTTGTGTCTGGGCTCACAACCATCTGGAACACCAGCTCCAGGGCATCCGCCACCTCTGGCCTCCAGTGGTGCCTGCGCTGGCATGCACACTCTTACATGTAGCTAGCTACACACAGATGCACACACCTACACATAACTAACAATAAGAAGAAGGATTTAAAAAGGAATATTTGGGGAAGGAACTGTTCAACTTAGCTTGTGTTTTTCTTAGTTTAAACAATGTATTACCTCAACAGGCATAAAATTATTGATCTGAAAATATGATCACGACCTTCAACCTAAGAGGGAAGTCTCATCTGGGAAGCCTGCAAGATAATGCTTGTGACGTGATCGGTCACTTTCTTCTTAGGAACAATAAAAGAGGGAATGAAGCAAGCCGCAAGGGTGCTTTGCTTGGCTGACAAAACAGAACGGGGGCGGGGGGGTTGTCCACAGAATAGCTGCCAGTAGCTTTTCTGGAGTGGTTTTGGTGATTTATATCCCTATTTTGAATTGATGGTACCAGAGTATTGAGAATGTGGGCAAAAAAATGAGGCTAAAACTAAATGTTGTGTCTTTGGCACATGTTCAGATAAACTAACCGCGACACCAAAAATAATTTCAGATGTGTATTCCCTGCCTCTCTGCTGGGATCCATTCAGTTGGGAAAAATGATGTCTTCAGTGCAACTCTCAGAAACAACGTATTTACCCAACATATTATTTGTTTTGTGGGCTGAAAGGCATGCATAAATCTGTAGGGACGATTCTTCATGTTAGAATAATTTTTGATTTTTTTCTGATATTGTTATAGTGTCATGTTTAGAAATTTGTTTTATTTATTTATTTATTATTTATTTATTTATTTATTTAAAAAACCACAGAGTATGTTTAGCTCAAAATCATTTACAACTTGGGAAAATGTAATTAAATTGTGAATTAATCTGCTATGACAGTTAGATAGCGCCCCTGCATGGAAACACACTCAGCCATGTGCTTATTTGCACATTCTGTGCCAGTGTGTGTTGGCAAGGGATCCCAATGGAGGATGGGAAAGTCACTCCTCAGGGAACTGTCGGCCACACCCCTTGCAAAACACTCTTCTGCTGAATGAAGGGTTACACTGAATGGCCTCTAGGATCTCAGTCCTCTTTGAGCTCTGTGTCTGTGCTGGCATGTGCACACACATCCCTGGGCCTGTCTGGGAGAATGTTTCCAGAGAGGTTTAACAAATGTGCTCTGCCCTAGACCATGGGGTGTGGTCCAAACTGAATACAAAGAGAAACAGGAGGAAGGTAACTAACTGGGTGCTGGCGTTTCACTCATTTTCACTTCCTGATCTCCTAAGCTGTGAGCAGGCAGCCTCCTGCCTCCTCACACAGGAGCTAGTCCTGCTGTCATGGTAGATTATGTCCCCTGTTAACCACTAACTAAAACGAACCCTTCCTCTCTTGCTGGTATTTGGAACCAATATATATAACTGATACATGTATTTAAACTGCAGTGCTGTTATTGGCAGGACGCAGCACAGTGGGGGACTCTCCCTAAGCTCCTGGTGGAGGTATACATTGACAAGTTTTCCCATGAAAGTCACCTTGCCGTATGTTTCAAGAATCTAAAGAATTATGAATTTCATTTTTTTTGCAAATAGTTTTGAAAGTGAAAGCTATGATACAGATAATCAAAGATTCTTGTCATATCTTTATAATGATAAAACTCAGAGACTTAAGTGTCAAAGAATAAAAGAATGGCCAAGCAAACTAGATAGATCCCTATAACAGAAGACAAGGCTGCTGCTGAATCAGCATTTTTATGCTCTCATGTGCTGGCCTGGCGCACACAGATACACACATTAGTCAATGTTTGTGCTAAAACTACAAGAACAGAAAATGAGCACTCAATTATAATCAGAAAAAAAATTACTTGGCATGTACCCCACACTACAGTATTCCTATTTTATCTGGAAAGAAATAAAGTGTTTGGAAGTTCTAGGTAAAGATTTTGATCTTGGACTGAAGAAATGGCTGCGTGTCTGAGTGCTTGCTTTGAAAGCCTGAGGACTAGGGTTTGAATCCCAGCACCTCCATATCAAGCTGAGTATCCCATCCTTGGGTGTAACCCAGCTTCAAGAGAGTGTGTGGAGGCAGGGGGATGGATAGCTGTGGCTTGCTGGCTTCCAGCCTAGCTGAGAAAACATGAGCCCAGGTTCAGGGAGAGACCCTACCTCAAAGGATGATGATGACAGGAACAGAGGAGGATGCACGGTGCCTCTTCTGTCCTGCATGTGCACACATAGGCATGTACACATGCACGCATTTACACAGGCACGCATTCACGCACGCATTCACGCACACACGCACTCTACAACACGTCTCTAAAGATTTTGATTTAGTAACCTTCAAGTGTCAGAAGACCCCACCAAGCTTCTTTACTCTGGGTTACTTTTTTGGATAAGTAACTTAAGGCCTTATTTATTTATTGAAATTGACTTGATAGATTGTTCCTGGTCCTCCTGAGGACGGGGTTTGGAGATTCAGTGTAAAGCCTTGGTACTTGACATCAGTTAGCTGGCTGTATCAGGAAAGACTCAAAACCAAACAAAATATCAAACACATTCAAACACAGTCTATTTGTTTTAGAAAATTAAACAGAGATTTAACCACAGTCTGTTTCAGAATATTATATGAAGATTTAGCCACGCTCTATTTGTTAAAATAACTTTTAAAAAATCTCTCAAAACATGGAGATTTCACAATAATTTCTTCCCACATAAAGCATAAAGGTAACATGCTGGAAGTCTTGGGATGCCTAAGTTCCAGAGTGTAAGTTCTCACAAAGGGGCAGCTGTGATTAGGTTACACCCAAATTTTCCTGCCTGTTGTCATGAAAGAGAAACAGCACGTGCCTCTCCCTGCATTGTGCAAATCCGTCTTTAGATTTTTGTGAGGCGCCCTTCTGAAATTCTCTTTACATTTTTAAAGAAAGTGCATTTTTAGTTTTAATTGTGGCTTCATCATTCAGTGGGTAAGGTAAGGATCAGGTGGGTCACCAGCGTTCGCAAACAGGGAAGGAGCAGAGATGTCAACAGCTCAAAACCCAGAGCAGACCCTAGCAAGGAAGTCTGGGGAGGCATCGGTGCATGGAGCAGGGCAGGTCTCCCTGGGTCATTTCTGAGGCGTCAAGTAGCCAGAACATGACTTAACAAAATGTAACGTTGACACCCTCTCTTCCTTGTCCCTAGATCTTTCCAGGGAGTGTTAATAAATATCAGAACTGAATAACTACAGACCTGACCCCTCTCCTGTCTTACCCTCTCGCTTGTACACTAATGTGGAAGAGAGAAATTACCGAATGTCTGCCACACAGTCGGTGAACGTCAAGTCTTTACCTTCTTGTAAGAGAGATCTCTGTAAACCAATCTCATAATCCTGAGGAGTAGACGGCAGACACATCTCCTTTGTAGGGGAGCAGACTGACACCAACAGGAAGCTAAAGGTGGCAGTGGCTCATGACACGCAGAGCAGAAGCTACGTCTTTACTGAGGACAGCCTGACTTAGAGGCTCATGTTCTTCTCATCCACCTGGATGGTGGCTTATCAATTGATGTGGGTGAGTCACAGTAGGAATAAAACCAGTTAAGGTAAGGTGACCTCAGGCAGGAGAGGAAAGGCTTGCCATAGGATAGAAAGTCCCTCTGAGGTCACTTCCAGACCTGCTCTGCCGTTTGTGTGTGTGTGTGTATGTGTGTGTGTGTGGTGTTTATGATTGTATGTGCATACATGTGCTGGATAGTTTTTAATGTTAACTTGTCCAAAAGCACCATACTGACAAGCTAAGATGGTCACCTGGGAAACAAGGAATCTTAATTAAGAAAATGCCTCCATAGGATTGGCCTGTAGCCAAGTACATTTATAGGGCATTTTCTTGATTGGTGATTGACATGAGAGGGGTCACCTCACATGGTGCTGCCACCCCTGGGCAGGTGGTCCTGGGTTGTATAAGGAAGCAGGCTGAGCAAGCCGTGAGTGGGAGATGCAGTAAGCAGCACTCCTCCGTGGCTTCTGCTTTACTTCCTGCCTCCAGTTTCCTGCTCTGAGCTCCTTCCCTGATTCTCCTCGATGACTGACTACAAGCTGTAATATGAAAGATACCCATTCCTCCCCAAGTTGCTTTCAGTTGTGGTATTTTATCACGGTAATAGAATCTCTAACTAAGGTAACGCATATGTGTGTGCACGCACACACATACAAGGTCAGAGGTTGACACAGGGTGTCTTCCTCTGCTGCTATTCGCCTTAAATGATGAGGCAGGCTCTCTCATTCAACCTGGAGCTCACTGATTTGACTAGAGCCCAAGAATTCCTGCTGTCTCTCCCACTACGCCCAGCATTTTATGTGGGTGCTGGGGATCTGAACTTAGGTCCTCATGAGCAAGCACTGACTGAGCTGTCTCTCCAGCCCTCCAAACTAGCTTTTATTACCTGGTTTGAAACCAACTTTCCAAGGGCTACAGGGAAAGTCAAAATGTTCTATCTCTGTCCCCTCTTACCCAGGAAGCAGAATTCTAAAATACCACATAAATGTGTTCTTGGAAGGCTCTAACTGATGCCAAGAAGGGCTTCTGGTCACGTGAGAAACGCAGTGAGGAATAAAAGCACATTACTGTGAATCAGAGCCAAACAGACTCCTGACTGGAAGAGAGAAGCCCTGAAGCACGTAGACATGCAAATGGAAAGAGGGGGATATTTATAGTCGCCCATGCCCACACCCTTTCTGTCAGCATGGGATGGAGCTTGTGGGTAATGAAATGTGACATGCGACCACACGTAAGAGAAGCAGAACTGGAAAAAAAAAAAGGCTCGTGAGAGAAACCATAGAACAAAGCACAGGCCCTCCTCAGGAGGAGACAGGGGAATGGCTAGAGAGATCCCAGAAACACTGTAGGGGACAGCAAGTGAGCTGGGCTGCTCTGAAGCAGTGCCCATCACCCCGGAGGGGTGGTGGAGCCCTGTGGGAGCTGGTGGTCCACACTGCCTTGGCAGCCTGGTAAGCTGGGCTTTTCCTGTCATTTCCCTGTGGTTTCCCACAGTGTATGACTGGACTCAAGGAGAGAATACCCAAAGGACGGATGTCCATGCCATTCCCTGCCTCCTGGCAAATCTCATTCAACTTTGAAGACCAATCATTAAAACACTATTCATGGCTTCCAACAGGAAATTCCTTCACAAGTGATTTCAGTCTCTTCCGATGTGGTATGGTACAGAAGCTGACTTTGCGGGAGCTCCCAAGGTGCCAAGGCTGTCTGAGAGTTAGGGAGAAACAATGTGCTCCTGACTGTTAGATGCCTACAATGAGAAATGGCTTCCTTTCAGCCCTGAGATCTGAGGCTCGCTCACTCATTTCCCTGCAGGGGAAGACTTGTCCTGTTGTGTCTGTCACACAGCCTGGCTCACTTTTGGAGTCTCCACAGGGCGGCTGGTGAAGTGAGAACACACAAGCTCAATATTGTTGCTCAGGGCAGGTGTGAGCAGGTGGGAACCAGCAGGCAGGGACGGGAACCCTCAGGCGGGATTTGTTTCTGTCTGCAGTCTCTGGCTCTGAGGGGTGGCTCCATCCTGGGCAGTCTAGGGTGTAAAGGGGCAGGACACTGAAGCCTGTAGCAGGTAACACTGAGAAGCCTCCTGGGTCCTCCCAGCAGGGAACCACGGCTCACAAGGAAGAGCTTCCTGTTTGTTTATGGAAGGTTTGGCTGCACTCTAAGCTCCTCAGCTTCTCAGGTGTTCTTGAACAAATCAGGATGAATTTATCTTCAATGCGTTTATCAAGATGCCCTTTGCATCTACAGACATATATTCTATCTTCTAACAGTAATAACATTAGAGAATTTTTCCACTGACTTTTTTTTTTTTTTTTTTTTTTTTTAGTTTTGTGCAGGTCTTCATACATAAACGTTTATATGTAACGTGGGATGGTACTATTCACACACGGAATGATCAGTATCTGATAGGATGGATGAAGGCAAAAGCACACCTGCTACAACATACAAGGCGGGAGCACTGGGTTCTCTGCTTATGTGTGTATTTATGCTCATGTCTGTATGTGTATATGGGGGATCTGTCTGTGTATATGGGGGGGTCTGTATGTGTATATGGGGGGTCTGTATGTGTATATGGGGGGTCTGTATGTGTATATGGGGGGTCTGTATGTGTATATGGGTGTCTGTATGTGTATATGGGGGTCTGTATG
>NW_021620812.1:2510009-2517476 GCF_004785775.1 Grammomys surdaster
TATGGGGGTCTGTATGTGTATATGGGGGGTCTGTATGTGTATTTGGGGGTCTGTATGTGTATATGGGGTGTGCAGAGATGAACATTAGGCTTCTTCAAATCTCTCTCAACCTTATTTTTAAATTATTTATTTTTATTTCACATGTAAGGGTGTTTGGGCTGCATGCATGTTTGTGCACCACATGTGTGCTTGGTACCTGAAGAAGTCAGAAGAAAGCGTTGGATCTCCAGAACTGGAGTTCTAGAAGTCTTTGAGCTGCCACATTGGGAATTGAAGCAGGTCCTCTGGAAGAACATTTAGTGCTCTTAACCACTGAGCCATCTTCTCCAGCCACTCAACAGTATTTTTGAGACAGGGTCTTTCACTGAACTTGGAACTCAGTGATTTCAGTAGACAAGTTGAAGCTGGCCACCAAGGCCCTGAGAGGCCCTCATCACCTACTCCCCAGCACTGGGGATACATACAGGCTTGTGTTATCAGGCCTGGTTTTGTTTGTTTTGAACATAGATCTGAATTCAGGTCCTCATGCATACACGCCTTCATTTCTGACGTGAAATGGTACCACATTCACAGAGAGAATGGTTGATATCTGATCGGATAGTCAGAGGCAAAAACATATCAGCTACAACATATGAGGAAGAAACACTGCTTAAGAAATGCAGGAGCTGAAAGCTTACACCGCACAGACATTTACCAGCATTTGAGGCCCGACAACCCTTGTGATTGTGAATTGACCTTATGGAAGAGTAGAGAGACTCCTATCTCTAGTAGAGAGAGACCCGTCCATAAGCTAAAACCACACATGCCTTCTTGAGCATTCTATCTGTGACATATGCTGGTATTCACACATCCATCTAAAGCAGACTGTCAAAAGTAAAGCAGCCGAGTGGAGATCATCTGAACCGTCTCTGGCACAGGGAAATACAACTCGGCAGCAGTTGCTGTTGCTAGTTCCTGTATTGGCTATGGCTTGAGTGTGTCTCTCAGTTCCTCCCATGTTAGGAGTCTGGGCCTCAGTGGGGTGCAACGCCTGTATGTGTGTGTGCATGCACACATGTATGAGTGTGCGTATGTGTGTATGTGTGCGTGCACGCGTGCAAATGACTAAGAGGCCCAGAGCTATGGGATTCTCCACAGAGCTGGAGTTATAGCCAGCTGTGAGCCACCTGACATGGGTGCTGAAAAAGTAATCTCTGGTCCCCTCAACTTACTCAGAGGAATATATGGCATAGCCATATCCACTGGAAATGGCAGAAGTCATGAAGCCAGCTCCTCAGCTGTTTGGCATAGTTCCCTCATCACCAAGCCGAACGCCTCAGTCAGTGTCTTTCTATCTCCCACTTTTAGGTTTTGGTCTCTGTGTATTGCATTCTTGGAGACTTTCTGTATTATAATTCACTTTATGTCTTTTTTTTTTCCAGAGAAAATTATGTCTGAGTCTTTTTGAGGAAAGTCCTAAACTCACTATCCCTTCTGCTTTTAGGGAAATAAGTTTATCTGGCCCTCTTTGGAAGTCTTCTTTACGCCCTGGAGGCCGTGGTAAACACAGGTAAGCACTGAAACACCAGGAATTTCTTTATGAGGCCTCAGAAAACTCAGTGTAATTGGAACAGGGTAAATGCAGAGAGAGTTGACAAACTCTGACTAAGCAGGAAGATTGATAACAGTTTCGAGGCCTCTTTTTATAATATGCTCAGAACTCTCTGAAATGTTATTTAAAGACAGAGTTAGGATCTTCAGGAATAGACCTCAGTAAATAAGAAAGATTGACTAAAATACCTTTCCCTACTGTACAGTGTGAAAGATGAAATGATGCAGTAAAGAAGTTAGGCATTAGTATTTGCTATTCATAAAAAGACTGGCTCAGGTATTGTGTTTGTCTAGAGTGCTTTAAACCAGAGATACTGCCCCCCCCCAAAAGCAGGTTATCATATAATAAATGCGTTTGCTTTGGCAGAGACATTCTTTAGATTCTTTGAAGTTATAGGGCTGATAATATAAATGAAATCTGTTCTATTTGTACTATCTAATTGTGACTGAACCTGTAACCCCAGACAGGTAATGAATAATCAAACACATGTCCAGAGACAAAATGCTATAATCTCTACTTCTTGGATAATCATTAGTCTGCTTTTTCCTTTGAAACCTGTATAAATAAAGAACCTGGTTGCTAGTCAGTCAGAGCTGCAAGATTCCCCTGAGCACCGCACATGACTCACTCTTCCCGTCGGCTCCTTATCTCCTCTCTGGTCATCCTGTGAACTGCCAGAGCTGGACCCTGGCAAAGACACATTTTAGCAAAAGATGGTTTTAAAAGTAGAAACCCAATGTGATTCCTTAGATAAGATCTCACTATGTAGATCAGGCTGACCTTGAACTCTCAGTCACTCTGTCTCAGCCTCACAGAAATGTGGTGGTTTCTTTCTGGTTGTAGAGGGTGTTTCTGATGCTAAGGTCCTGTTGAGGACAGGGGCAGGAGGGACATTTAAAGTTGCTTAGGAAGACAAAAGGACACTCAGGAGAACTGGGGAAGAAGAAGGAGGCTACAGGAGATAAAGCCAACCAGCCATGTGCATTTTAGGTTGGAGTGCCAATGGCCACTCTATCCAATTATGCTTGGGGTGGTGGGGGAGGTTTAGGAGTGCCCAGTCATTGAGTTAGCAAAGGCATTTTAACATTAACTGGTGTGTGTGTGTGTGTGTGTGTGTGCTTTATCAGCAGATGCGAGGGAACTTGGGCGGGGCTGGTGTCGAGGTCTGTCTGGAGCTTAAAGAGGGGTAGCAAAAACTAAACCCTACATTTTAGCACACCATTTCTGTTTTCTGCTGCATGGCCACCTTTTATACTCATTGACTCGTGACTCGAGTCCTCGTCCGTGGTAGCCACATCCTGATGTATTTCAGGGTTCACGACAAGGCACAGATAATGCATACTGCATGTGGCTTTGTTCCTAGTACAGCGTCTAAAGTCGGCAGTGATTTAGACTTGAACTTTGTGCTTTAGAACAATTGTTTCATTTAATTACACAGAGTGGACTTTCACTGTTGATGTGGTTTTTCTGAAGACCGGCAAAGTGGTTTTCTAATGCACTTGTTGACTGTTTTTATTTCTTCTTTGGATTGACTCTTAGTGACTTGATTTGAATAAATTTCCTACCAAGCTACTTAGAAAATTAAAGGATACATAATTCATAATTTACTCAATTAATTATTTTCAATTCATTTTTAGTACTGGCAACAGAACCCAGGGCCTTGTGCAGACTGATGTCTCAGGCATAGGCTAAAGCAGCCCAAGCTTAAGGGAGGTCTGGATTGGTGTGGTAGTGTTTTTGTGAGGACCTGCATAATGTTCTGGGTCATTCTATGTGCCTGGAGAGCAACACTCACTATGATACTCTGTTCATGTTTGTCAAGCCACTTCGTGAAAAGAAAACCCAGAAGAATGGAAAAGAATTTTTATTTATTTATTTATTTTTGGTTTTTCGAGACAGGGTTTCTCTGTGTAGCCCTGGCTGTCCTGGAACTCACTCTGTAGACCAGGCTGGACTCAACTCAGAAATCAACCTGCCTCTGCCTCCCAAGTGCTGGGATTAAAGGCATGCGCCACCACTGCCCGGTGCAAAGGAATTTTTAAACAGTTAAACACTGTGTGCACTGACGTGAATTACTGAAAACTAAAAGTACTGTATGTATTTATAAAGGATGAATAGCAGACATTTCAATTATTATCTTTTGCTACAATAATACACCCAGTAATGATGACGGCACCCCAATCCTCCTCTGCTGCCCTACTCTTCTTTAACAGTGTTGAGGTAGATTCCTGTTAGAACCCCTTTCTAGTAAGGAGGACTCTGAGTTATAATCACAGTTATAATCTGAGTTATAATCACAGTGATTACGTAAATTGCCCAAGACACTGCAAAAGAGCTTGGGATTCTATACAGTCTGGGTTAACAGCCCCAGTGGCATGTCCATGGGCAGTACCCACTGTTTTGTTTGCTCTTGAGAGTAACCTTCAGAGGTAAGTGGGACTCCTAGTGATGGGGAAACACATCTCTTCCATCCTCCTAGAGATAAGAAATGATGGGAGTTGGGTTTGACCTGCATCACGCTGGGACCATCCTTCCCCTACCACACAGCCACCTAGCAGAGACACAGGAGCCAACTCCGGCACAAGAAATTCTAAGACAGGAGACAGGAGAGCCTGTGGTGGGAAAGACATAGAAAAACGAGCACTAGCAAGCAGGATCCGTGAAGGAGAAGCAGAGTCCACTGACAGTGTCTGTCCACCAAGAACATGAAGCTGACCCTTAGTGGGGGTGGTCTGCGTGTCAGCAGATGTCCCAGGATCAGGCTAGAAGGTTATTGGTGCTGGTTATGGGCTTGCATGGTGTGGTTTTCTTAGTTTTCTTGGAATTTCTTCATGGCTCTGCGCTAGCTTATTTTAATTAAGTGGCCTGCCTGTTTCCTTCTCATATCATCCTTCCTATGACCGTTTCCAGTCAACTGTAGGTTCTAAAGGGCAGAAAGGTTTGTTCATTTTTGGCCCCATCCATGAGGACAGCATCTATGTGTTGAACTGCTGGTCGGACTTGCTTTAGACCTTCAGATACAGCCACTGAGACTTACTCATGGTCAGCCTTTTCCTCTTAAATGGATCTCTTGGACTGAAGCACCTCTAGTTGTTATTCTCACTAAAAGAAAGCCGTGTCTGGGATCCTACCCATGGGTCACCGAATTAAAGGATCACTGTGTGTTTGAGGCTAGCCTGGGCTACCAGACCTTGCCAACAAGACAAAACAAAAACCAATATAAAACCAAAACAAACAAACCCCAAACAAGACAAGTATAATATAAAGAAGTCAACATGCTCAGGATCCCCAAAGTCGCCTCAGTGCTGCCACTTCCCCCTCACTCTGCCTGACATTACTTTTTTTCTTTCCTAGTCAGACATCTTGAGTTTTCCACACTTCCCACCGACTCCCCTTTCTCACCACCCATGTGTCTGCCCACTCCAATCTGTCTCCTGTGTCTGTCTATCCACCAAACAAGGAATGGACCACAGAATCCGCGAGCTTCCCTGTAACCATCGAAAGAAACAGGCTTTTGGCAGTTTGCGTCTTCCCCATTTCTCAGACAAGCAGCCCTCAGTACTTGCCTTCGTTCTCAGACCCCTCAAAGTCTTCTGTTCGCTCCCCTTGGCTTTCTCCTTCTGACTCATTTCCTTTACCAACCTCTTCAGACAAGTTCATTCAGCTGGGATCCGGTCTCCAAGGACAACAGCCTTTTTGCATTAATGAATGAGCAAGTAACCCAGACCCTTCCAGAGGAAATCCACTCCTCCCAACTCTGCTCATAGCTTCTATGGCCCTCTTCTTGTGCTATAAACACTCATAATGTCTAAACTCTGATAAGCCCAACTTGGTGTGGTTAACAAAGCACCCATGTTCCTCAGCTTGCCCAAGATCCATGCATCCGTGGTCCTGCCTATGACAAACTTACTCAGCTTTGGTAAGTTTTGATGTGGTTAATTCCTGGCAGATTTCACAGAAGAGGAGAAAAATGCTGACACTGACTCTGACAGTTTGACACACACTGAGAGACAATAAGCAATGGGCATGGAAGCTGGTGAGTGACCTGGCTCTCTGAGGGTCCGACGAGCTCGGAGAACATCTCACTGCTTCCCTGGGACTATCATGTTACTGTGTGTGTGTGTGTGTGTGTGTGTGTGCGCGCGCGTGCATGCGTGCACATGTTGCTTCATTGAACCAAATTCTCCCATTTTTCTTTTATTTCAACTGGCTGACTTACTATTTTTATTTTTTATTTTTTACCACATGCAGTTTTTAAGCATTTTCCATTTATTTTCTTCACATTAGCAACCTCATGTATTGGTCTAGAAAATTTTATACAATGTGATAAGACAAAAGATTTTTCTTTTGAGACGCGGTCTCACTATGTAGCCCTGGCTGGCATGGAATCAGCTCTATAGACCTCACTGGCCTTGAACTCAGAGAGATCCTCCTGCCTCTGCTTCCCGAATGCTGGATTTAAGGTGTGTTCTACTATGTCTGACTTTAAAAACTCGTTCTTAATTCCACCTTCTAGATGTGTGAGAATAAGGCCTTTGCACAGTACCAAATTAATTGTACAAAAATTCTCCTCACTGAACGTGCTGGTGGCAAAAGACCTAAAGTTGACCTCATATGACCTCATTACTAGACTCCGAAGGGCATCTTTGATGGGTCAATTCTTTTTTTGAACTTGGAGAAGTTGTTTTTTTGTGGGGGATGGAGTCTCGTTTTTATGTTTGTATTTCCATGAGTGAAAACACTGGTTTTACTTAAGCCAATCATTGTAAGTTATCAGAGCTTTCAAAAATAAGCATATTCATTTTCCTCTCACTTTTTTTTTCTTTTTTGGGTAGGATTAGAAAAATATACTGTTCCACTAGCAAATCACATTGCTGTGGTCGACATTCTAATTGTGTCGGAGGTAAGGAAGCACAATTCTGTGAAGCGTGACTCATTGTAAGGTGGAAAGGGATTCAAGATCTGAGAACTCTCCAAGTAATTAAGCAAAATCCAACCTGCACTCAAAGTGCTGCGTCTCCGAGCCTCTCTTGTGCTTTAGCGTCAGCTCTGACTGCAAATTTGCTGGACTCAGAACCTGTCTTGGGCATTCTCTGGATCTCCAGAGTGACTGCCGAGGGTAGGGTGATATAATTCGTAATAAATATGGGCTTTTCAACTCCCAGTGATATGAAGATCAGAGCAAACAGGAACTTCATTTGTGTGCTATTTAAGAAGCAGACAAAAGAATCAGCTTTCATAATGTGTCTCACACAGACATAAAGTAAAATTCCTGAGTCTGTACTAAAGAGGATTCTAAGGGGAAAAATCAGTTACCCTGATGACACTTTGTAGGCATAATCATGAAAAAATTTGAGGATAACAGCATTGAAAACAAAGTACAATATGAACAATCATATTATCTAAATATAAGAGAAATACAGAATGAAAAAATGTTAAAGTAGTTATTTCTGGATTCTAGATTCAGAGTTATTTTTTATTTTATTTTATTTTATTTTACTTTCTCCTAATTAATGTGAATTCTTCTTTTGCAACACCCACTATGGTGGTTTGAATAAAATTAGTCCCAATACACTCATGGTTGCTTCTTGTTTGGTAGAACTATTTGGGGAGGATTTGGAGGTGTGGCCTTGTTGGAGGTGTGTCACTGGGGATGGGCTTTGAGGTTCCAAAACACCATGCCATTTCTAGTTAGCTATTTCTATCTCTGCTTTGTGTTTCAAGATGTGAATTCTCAGAACTCATCATACCAGCTTACCTGCTGTCCTGCTCCCCACCTAACTGTAGACCCCAAATAAACACTTGCTTTTATGAGTATCTATATATCTGTGTATCTATGTATCATCTATGTATCTATGTATCTATGCATCTATGTA
>NW_021620812.1:2517486-2534657 GCF_004785775.1 Grammomys surdaster
CTATGTATCTATGTATCATCTATGCATCTATGTATCTATGTATCTATCTATGCATCTATGTATCTATCTATTATGTATGTATGTATCTATCTATCAGTCTATCTATCTATCTATCTATCTATCTATCTATCTATCTATCAGTCTATCTATCTGTCTATCTATCTGTCTATCTATCTATCTATCTATCTATCTCTGTTTATTATCTGTCTAATATACAACTTTGGTCATATGATGTCTTTTCATAGCAATAGAAAAGTAACTAAGACACCCAGCCACACATGAGTGTACACACACACACACACACACACACACACACACAGGCACAAGCACATACCCATAAATATTATTTATGTTAAAAGGATGGATAAATATTTCACATAAGATGAATTAAAAACAGAAGTAAACACTGCATTTCCATCCTTTTGATATTACCTTGAAAGCTGCACATCCCACAGGCAGCGCCTGCTTGCCAATGTTAAGAAGACAGAAAATAACATGGTATGAATCTGCCAAGACAGATTTGTGGTTGACATTTCTCCCAAGAAATGCCTCCATGAAAATAAGTAGCTGTTGGCGTTGTCTTCTGATTCAGTCATTTTGAAAAGAAGTGAGTAAGTTAGTCTTAGGAACGGATTGCAAGTCCCACACAGACCCGACACTTTGAATGGAGATACCAGAGATGACCCAGCAGGTGAAAAATGCGAATCAACGAGCAGGCACATGTCAGCTTCCTAAGAGACTTGTATTGTGCTATTGCCCACATGAGGTACTCAACAAACATAACTACTATTCATTAACACATTGCACATAGTTTGATTAGATTCATTTCAAAATGTTTTGGAGCACGGGATGTAGATTCCCTCCTGGAGCTTTTGCTTCAGTGACACTGAGCAAAACTAGTAAAAAATAGTGTAACTAATAGCCACAATGTATTCATTTATCCACTAACGAGATATGAATGCCGTGTTGAATAATTCTCAGATTATTTAATCTTGTAACTACATTCCATCATCCTTCTTCTCTAAGCGCTTCTGTTTAGTGAGGTTAAGGGACTCCAGAGGTCTCCAGTCCTCGTCCGTGTATCCTGGAGTTACCCCTAACCTCTCCCACCCCCATTTTACTTAATGGCATAAACAGCAATCTGTCCTTGCAGCCTTTCTCTAGGCTGCAAGTTCTTCCAGTGTATGGGAGCATCGAGCATGTTCATAGCAACCTAGACATGAACAGGTGAGGCAGAGACACCCCAACATTCTCATCTATTGACCCCCTCAGAGAGGAAGGGAGAGGGAGTCAATGGAAGAAGGAAAAGAAAAGTCAGTCAATACCACAACCTCTAAAGTAGCTTCTGAGAGAGAGACTTTTACACCTGGTGACAAGTTTGGTGACACTTCTTTTGAGTTGAGCTATGTTCAATTTTCTCAGTTCGTTTCATAGGAATCGTATAAACCACCTTCCTAGAATACAGTAATAGCTCTCTCGTCAGAAATCCAATAGACTGAAAGAATCAGGATGTGAAAGGCCACAGCACATGTGGTTGCCATGGCGCTAGCAATACTTCTGGCAGGGTACCATACCAATACTGGGACAATATCATCTGCATGATCAGAATGAATGGAGGTGGGTGGGGCACATTTGTCTGAGCCCTGCTGCAGGCTCTACATGCCCTTCCTCAACCTGCTCCTTCTCCCTCTGAGGTAGGTCTCAGGAGAGGAGTTTTCAACTAAGCAGGCAGATACCATAAGAGCTTCAGTAACTTGTGCGAGATGAGAAGATGGCAAACACCTCCCAGCTCCATCTTTCTGCCTTTGCTCTCTGAGGTTCGAGTGACCTGCTATTTTGGCTTTTGACAGCTGATGCTGTACTTCATTTGAGTGTGGTATTTTCTTTCTTTGATTCCTCATTATGTCTCCAAAGCCAGAATGTGATTAGGATATTAGTGTAAATCCGTGTTTCCCTAAGTAGATATTCTACAAAGCACCTACTATGTGATGTACCAAGCCAGAAATTAGAAAGAATGGGAGGGAAAGTCAACTAAAATATTTTACCTCCTGGAGCTTTTGCTTCAGTGACACTGAGCAATTATTTCTGAAATTTCCATTGTTTGAAGAATTACAATTTACTTTATGAAAACACAGATTAAAAACAAAATCAATTTGATGTGAAAGATGTCGGCTGTGACATTAGTAGGCACCATGTTAATAGCAAAGAGATAGAACTATAAATAAGCACAATTGCTGTAAACACGAGTGTCACCACCAAGCGTGGAACCAAAATAGATCATCTGTCCCACCAGGGTGACGTTCCGGAGAAACAAAATAATTTGAGACAATTGATGATTCTTGTTTTCTTCTCTTAACAACTAAAAGCTTCACCATAATTTCAGGGGCTAAGTTGATTGGCCTACTCAAATCATTTTAAGAAATTAGTCACTTGATACTACTGATATCAAGTTTGAATATTTCATGGATTCATATTAAAAATGAAATGAATAAACTACAGTCACCTAACCCTGATTATGTGACCAAAAGAATTTCACTTTATCTGGTCTTCAGAGGTAGATGGAGCTTAGTAGGAAACAGCACACATCCAGTTGTAAAGGATCACACCGTATGCTAGCCATCCAGCTGTAAGGAATCACACCCCATGATAGCCATCCAGTTGTAAGGGATCACACCCCGTGCTAGCCATCCAGTTGTAAGGGATCACACTCCACACTAGCCATCCAGTTGTAAGGGATCACACCATCTTTTGGACCTCAACCAGAATTAGTTTGTTATGGACATGTGAACTCTAATGACTTGGTGGAAAAACTAAAAGCAAAAATTGTCAGTGTTTATCCAGCGGCGGTGCATCTGTATTTAATGTTTTAGCCTGGAACTTTGGAGTAGAGGAGTCATGATCCCACAATGAACAGCATTCTTGACATTTCCAGATGAAATTTTCAGGCAGGGAACAAAAATCCATTATTTTTGTTTTTGTTCTCCTTGTTTCTAAATTTGACAGCGATTGTGGAAATTGTTTTTGAAGCCACTCTGGTATTTTCTGAGAAATCTCTCATGGTGTCCAACACCTTCAAATAACTTGTGAATTGGTAATGGTTAGAGGTCTGATCATGAGGAAAAACATGCATTTTTTTTTGAGCTCTGTGTTTAAAACATTAGCAAAAGAGCTTATTCAGTCCACCTGAATGAAGTTTCAACAGCTCCTGCTTACATGGAGACTGTGCTCATGCCGTCCCACTCATTAATCACACTTTGACTCCACACATAATTGATTGTTCTTACTATGGACTTGCACTGTATTGGCTATACCAGTGAGCAAGCAACTGCTCACGGCAGCAGCCTATATCCTGCCGTGACTGGCGTCTACTAGGGCTCCTTTCCTATGGACACCTTCCTAAATCCATTGCTGTTTTTGTTATTTTACCTAGGAGCTCCAAAGTTAAAGGTCAATATTTCCATCAACCTTCCACATGATCTAGAAGTCTCAAAATAAGTGTGTGAATTATTCAGGTGTTTTTCATTGGGGTAAATTAAATGTCTGAATTAAGGAAAAGAGAGAAGCAATAAGAAAGTAGACTGGTTAATATCCAACTTTAAAAATGTTTCCCATTCCTTCCTTGGCTATTTAGCTCTGTGTTTTTCCTTCTTGTTCTTTTATTCCCACTATGTGTGTGTCTGTGTGTGCATGTATACACATACACACTCACATGCTCACACACACACACACACACACACACACACACGCATGTACACACTTCCACTCTCCACCTTATGTCTTGAGACAGGTTTCTTATTGAACCTAAAGCTCACTAGTTTGTCGTGAAAAACAACAGCCTCCCCAGTGCTGGGGTTACAGGTGCACACTACCATGCCGATGTTTTTCTTTCATTAATTAATTAATTTATTCATTTGGCATACCAATTGCAGCACCCTTCCCCTTCTAGTCTCTCCTTCACACATCCCCTCCCCTTCCTCATACCCTTCTCCTCCGAGAAGGGGGAGGCCCCCCTGAGTATCTACCCACCTTGTCACATCAAGTCACTACAGGGCTAGGCGAATGCTCTTCCACTGAGGCCACATAAGGAATCCAGTTAGGGGGATGGGATCCACAGGCAGGCAACAAATTCATGGATAAGCTCCTGCTCTAGTTGTTGGGGGCCTTCAAGAAGACCGAGCTGCACAGCTACATGTGTGCAGGAGCCTAGGTCCAGCATATACTTGCTCTTTGGTTGGAATTTCAGTCTCTGGGAGCCTCCAAGGGTCCAGGTTAGTTGACTCTGTTAGTATTCTCATGGAATTTCTATCCCTTTCATGTTTCTCAATCCTTCCCCCACAATACTCCCCAAGCTCTGTCTAATGGTTAGCTGTGGGTCTCTCTAACCTTGAGAAATAAATAAAACCTACATGGCATTGGTATAGAAGCAGACAGGTTGATCAATGGAATCAAATAAAGACCCAGAAATAAGCCCACATACCTACAAACACTTGATTTCTGACAAAGAAGCCAAAACCATACAATGAAAAAAGAAAGTATCTTCAACAAATGGTGCTGGTCTAACTGGATATCTTCATGTAGAAGAATGCAGATAGATCCATATTCATCACTCTGCACAAAATTCAAGTCCAAGTGTATCAAAGACCTCAACATAAAACTGGAAAACATTAAATCTAATAGAAGAGAAAATGAGGAATAGCCCTGAACACATTGGAACAGGAGATAACTTCCTAAACAGGACGCCAACAGCTCAGGCACTAAGATCAACAATTAATACATGTGAACTCATGAAACTGAAAAGCTTCTGTAAGACATAGGACACTGTCAATAGGACAAAATGGCAGCTAACCGAATGGGAAAAGATCTTCATCAACCCTACATCTGACAGAGGGCTAGTATCCAAAACATATAAAGAACTCAAGAAGTTAGACACCAACAACCTAATAAACCAATTTAAAGAATGGGGTACAGAGCTAAACAGAGAATTCTCAACAGAGGAATCTCTAATGGCCAAGGAACACTTAAAACAATGTTCAATGTCCTTAGTCATCAGGTAAATGCAAATCAAAATGATCCTGAGATTCCATCTTATACCCATTAGAATGGCTAAGATCAAAAACTCAACTGACAACACGTGCTGGTAAGGATGTGGAGCCAATGTTTTTTGATGTGCATTTTGGTGATCCAAACTCAGGTCTTCATGCTTATGCAGTAAACACTTTACCAACGTAGCCATCTCCCTCACACTCAGTTCCATTATGGAACTTCAGGTTCTTGGTTACTTCTTACCATGCCTAGAGGAACCCCATTCTGGTGTGTTTGGGTTCACCCAATCAATGAGGTTGTCATGGATGTGGTGGGTGCAGTTTATGCCATCTCAGAGCTCTTGGTCTACTTTTTCATCATAACAAGGAAAAATACCCCAAGGCCACTCACTAATTTCTTCTCCCCCACATCCTACATGGGCTTCTGGAGATACGCCTGTAGAGACACCCCCCCTCAC
This sequence comes from Grammomys surdaster, assembly GCF_004785775.1. Taxonomy (NCBI): domain Eukaryota; kingdom Metazoa; phylum Chordata; class Mammalia; order Rodentia; family Muridae; genus Grammomys; species Grammomys surdaster. The sequence continues at coordinate 2,522,987 of NW_021620812.1, forward strand.
GGGATCAAGATTAAGTAGACTCATACTCCTTTAGATTATGCCTGAGAAACATCTGGAGGCCAGCTGATTGAGAGTCATGGTGGCTCATGAAGAAACCAGTCAGGGAAAAGACAGTAGTAGGTGTTCTGAATGTCGAAGGCAGGGTTAGTAAGAAGCACCGTCAGGGTGACCGACACATGGAGTAGGCTAGGTGGGTTTATGGTGCAGAATAGGGGTTATCTACCTGACAATTTTAGTAGGAACACTAGACACGTAGAAGTCCTGGGAATAACTAACTACCTTATGTGGCTGAGTGACTGAAGGAGCAAAGCTTTGTAAGACAGCTGCAACACTTGATACAGTGTGTCAGCTCTTCCCTACTCCTTCCAGAATTAAATTTCTTATTTTGTGATAATAACGGATACTTTGAGGTAACCTAAAATAGATACAAGGGTTGAAGATTCCATGAACAACAGAGCCAGACAAAATTCCTAAGGGACAATTCATATAAAAACACAAGGAAACCTTATTTGAGCTATGTTTCTTGTAAATGGAGACAGTAAATGAAAAGAAAACTTTGGCAAACAGTCTGTCACCTTACATAATCCGGGGCATTCCTGCAGGCCGTGCCGACCACCCAACTGGGCAACTGACTGAATATTTTCATCCTTGCATTTCCGTATGTGCCCTGGAAGGCCTTTCCCTTCAGTGTCCTCACTAGCAGCTCCAAAGCACCTCCTGTTGGAGATGTCCAATCCATATGTCACTGTTTGAGCAAATGAACTCTTTAGAGCTCTCACTGTGCCCGAGTTTAACCCTTCTGACACCGTTAGAGCTTCTCAGTCATTTCCATGTTGGGTCACATGAATACCGGGTTCTCAGATATTTTTTTCTGACTGTTTCCAAGTTAAGTATATGTAACAGATTTAATAAGTAAGTATTTGTTATGGTTCTTATTTTTCCTACTTACTTAAAGAGCATTTGCTCAACAAGCATTGTTACCAAAAATATTGTAAGAAAATCTATTTCGTCTTCCTCTCCAATTCCTAACACAACAGGATGACTATTTTATTTTGCCAGCTCCTGAAAACAGAGACCAAACCAAACCCCCCAGGAATAGTAGGAGCTGAGGTAATGTTTAAGGATAGTGACTCCAGTCAGTTAGGCTACAGCAGTCTAGAGAAAACCAGATCCAGAGAAAGAAATAAACACTGAGGCACAAAAGACAGGAGCCCAAAGGACACGATCCGAGAACTTCTCCCTGACATAATATTGTCAATATTTGAAGAATATAATGAAAAGAAAAATATGAAAAGCTGAAATGAGAAAAGACTCGGCACATCCTCCACCACTCTTGGGATACACAAGCATCTTGAGCCCTCTTTTCACAGACCACAGTTGCTCCCCTGTTCACAGAGCCAGCGAGCTGTGGCTCTCACCTACAGAGAGGTAGGCCTTGTGTTACAAGCCACCACTCCAGGTCGAGCCTTCCCAAATCCACCTGGAATCTTCTGTACTCCCTGCCATGCACACAGGTACTAGCTTTTGACTTCCGGTCCCATCATGCGCTTACTCAGGGCTCAAAGCTGGTCTGCCACAGATGACCTTCCACCTCAACCTACCAGTCAGTCCTTCATAGCCTCCCTCCCTGGCCACAGCACGTTTATTCCCTAATATTCTAGTTCCTAGCATTCACTCTGTCCTATCCAGCTCCCACGCGTGCTGCTTCATAACCATTCCCTCTCATTCTGAGTTCCACTTTCCCAGCCTTCCCTGGAGGAATTCCATCCTAGCCCTTCACTCGGCTGGGCCGTCTTCTGGGTCATGCATGTGCCCTATCATGGGCTAGCTTCACATTGTTACATCCATCACATCATCTGTGGCACACACTCTATGAGGATAGCTCATGGCCATATACCATCTTTGAGTTTTGAAGGTGTTTCTGTGTTTCCAAGTATCAAGCCTGGCCTTGCATATATTTTGCAAATACTCTATAGCAGAGCTACAACTCTGGCCCTACCGCACCATACTTGTGATTCTAAAAGTCCCCACTAGGAAAAGTACTACCATCAGGCTTGCCAATGAATAGTTGTTGAACAAAGGGGGCCCACTGTTGCCTGGTGAGGGCACCAGGATAGCACAGGTCCTCAATAGAGCTGAAAGAAGAACTCTGGAAAAATGCTCATTGCAAGGAAGAGGAAAGTCAGATCCCATCGAGCAGAACAGCATGTTGCCCACAACAGACCAAAGGTGTGTGGCATCTGAATGACAGATGTCCCCCACACGCTCAAGTATTTGAACAATTGGGCTCCAGCTGATGATACTGTTTGGGAGACTCGAGGTGTGGCCTTGCTGGAGGAAATACAGCACCGGGGGCTGGCTTTGAGATTATTTAGCTTTATACGTCTTTCAGTTGGCTTTCTGCTTTGTGTTTGTGGTTAAGACATGATCTTTCAGCTTCCTGTTCCTGCCGCCTTGCCTGCCTCTTCCTGGCCATGATAGACTCTTATCCCTTGGGTGCTGTCATGATTTGAATATGCTTAGCCCAGGGAGTGGCACTATTTAGAGGTGTGGCCTTGTTGGAGTAGGTGTGTCACTGTGGGTGTGGGAAATAAGACCCTCATCCTAGCTGCCTAGAAGTCAGTCTTCCACTAGGATCCTTCAGATGAAGATGTAGAACTCTCAGCTCCTCCTGCACCATGCCTGCCTGGATGCTGCCATGCTCCCACGTTGATGATAATGGACTGAACCTCTGAACTTGTAAGCCAGCCACAGTTAAATGTTGTCCTTCTAAGAGTTACCTTGATCATGGTGTCTGTTCACAGAAGTAAAACCCTAAGTAAAACACTAAGACAGGAGCCATAAGCCCAAACAAATTCTTTCTTCCATAAGTTGCTTTTAGTTACTTAGTGTGTTTTATCAGAGCAATAGAAAAGTAACCAGTAGTCTGACTTACAGCGAAGGTTGCTTGGCTTGCATGAGGTGAGAAGTCCAGCACAGAGAAACAAAGACACAAACAAGGCCTGACAACTGTTTGTTTGCTATGTGTTCTTAGAGTAAACAATTTTATAAATTACCTTCATTATTTTACAGCCATTACCTAGCAACAATACTTGTATAAACTTCTATACAACAATAGAATAATTTTTCTCATTGATTCTTTTTTAGAAAACCCCAAGTGTAGAGATTGCGGCTGAAAGACGCATAACAAATAAACGCTGACGAAAGCGGATCCGAGTCTATCAGAATCCAGGTCTGTCTGCCAGTGTCCCCCGAGACCAAAAGAGAACATCTAAGTGCTTCTCCAAGGCCCGAGGCCCAGAGCGAGCAGGATTCACTGCTGTTATCTATCCTGGACGAGTGATGGATTCCTATGTTTAATTTTAAAAGGCAGACATGACAGGAGCTGCTTCACTGAGACGCAGCGGAAAATAATGAGCCACCATGACACATTTTGATTAGTACCAGGACACACTGAGAGCTCAGAGCTGATGGCTGTTGTTTGTGAAAGCACTTTCTAGTCATAGCAGTGTTCTGTGTTTTCTTGACTGCTAAGCATTTTATCTGCTCTGTCGTCTTTGGGGGAGAGACAGTTATATGTGTTCTCTCTCTAAAGTTATCGATCAGTTCCAATGTTTTTCTCATAAATGTTTCCAATAAGACTTATAAAATGTATGTGCCTCTGTGTGTGTGTTTGAAAGAGATGGAGGAGGGAGGGAGAAAGAAAGAAAGAGAGGGGGGAGAGAGAGGTGAGGGGGAGGAGGAAGGAAGTAGGCCGAAGGTCAATACCAGGGGTCTTCCTTTATCACTCTCTGTGTAATTCTCTAAGACAGGGTCTCTCACTAAACCTAGCTTGCTCAATTGTCCAGGCTGGTCGGGTAATTAATACAGAGGCTGGATACTTTACTGCGGCTGTAATGAATGAAATACCATGACCCAAAGCAACTTAAGAAAGAAAGAATTTGTTTTGTCCTATGATTTCAGAGGGATAAAGTCCATCACTGTGGGAAAAGCAGGTATGACAGCAGGAGTCCAGAGCTGCTGATCACATGTCAATCAAGGCAAGGAAGCAGAGAGACTGCTCAATGTGGTGATGCTATAAATCTCAAAGCCTGCCTTCTTGCACCCCAGGGCGCACTTCCTCCAGCAAGGAACCTCTCCTGAGACTCCATAGCTGCCCCAGCTGGGGAAGGAGGCTGTATTTTTCACTCAAACCACCACAGATGTTCACAACCACTGCATGCTCAGTTTCACGTGGTTCTGAGACTCCGAGCTCAGATCTCCATGCTTGGGTAGCAGAAGTTGTACTAACTGAGCTATCTACCCAGGTGTATTATAACATTTTAAAGTAAATCTAGACCTAATTCTTGAAGTCTAGAATGATTGTTGAGATGACTGTCAAAGTTTTTGTCTTGATTACAAGACAGAACCAGGTGTGTGTGTGTATACATGTATGTGCATGCATGTGTGCATGTGTGTGTGCCTGCCTGTGCATATGCTGTGGGGTGTGTGTGTGTGTGAGTGAGTTAGTGTGTGTATCTGTATACGTATGTGTGAGCACCTGAGGAAGCCAGAAGAGAACACTGGATCCCATGGAGCTGGAGTTATAAACCTTTGTTAACCATACAACATGGCAGAAAACACTTTTCTCTATGCAGTCATTCCTCCAGCCCCTTGGATATTATCTTAATTGCATCCAATTCATTTGCTTCGTACTTCTCCTGCTAAGGCCTTCCCTTGTACCTAAGGTAACTGGAAAACATCATCAAGGCTATTGGACCAGATTTTCTAGTGTCTGTGTCAATGGAATCAACAGAAGAGTCATTTATTCTGAATGCTGGTCCTTCCATCACCTGTGGATCCCAACACACCGAGAAAACTGAATTCAGTGCCAGAGTCCTTCTCACGCACGGGGAGCTAGCAACAGGGTGGCACGGACTTTCAGCTTCATTTTCTCACCGAGAGGAGGCAGCTTTGCTGAGTGGCTTGGCTTGCTCTCTGCCTATGGAGTGTGAAGAAGACTGATCGTCTGTGAGCTTCGGGGAGGGAAGAGGACGTCAGGACATGTGCTTCTTGCAGAGATGGATTGCCGGGAGCTATAAATACAGTCCCTGCTTGTTCTTCTCGTTTTGTTGCTGCTGAGGAATACACATAATTTACACCCCAGGACTGTGGCTCTTGCTTTGCTGAGTGTAATGGCAACATTGTGCAAAACGACTTCGTTGTCCAGGGCTTTTGGTTTACTGTTTAATATAAAGGAGGAAAAATGGAAGTGGAGTCATACTTACCTTTCAGAGTGCACGATAACAACAATTCTGGAAGGCAATCGGATTCACTCTTCGATTCTGTTCTGGCTCTTTTAAAATCACACTAATGAAGACCTTTGTGGATTGGTCACTGGAAGGGGTCGCCCTGAGCAACACAGAGATGTGGCTTCCAGAAGCAGCAACGACAGTTTCCTGAGGTAGCACTCTCTAACCAGACTCACCCACACACACTCTGTAGGCTTTGACAAATCCTCATTGTCCAGACAGCAATATCCCTTAAATTTTTGAGGTTCTAGTATTACTACATTTTGTGTTAGAAAAAAAAACTATTTAGTTAATTTAAAAATATTTTGAGTAACTGAAATACAGTTTAAAGGGGTGCATTAGTTTCTTGTTGTAATGATCAAATATATAACAGAAATTAATTTAGGTAAAGGATTTCTCTTGGCTCATGGTTTGAGAGGTATCACCGTGTAAGGCATCCTGGAGGCAAAGACGAGATGGAGTTTCTGGTACAGGAGCGTGTGGCTGTGAGGCCTTGCATCTGAGCAACCAGGAAGCAGACAGTGGAATTCTGGCACTAGCTGGCTTCTTCCCCTTTTCCCTTCATTCTGTCCAGGACCCCAGCCCATAGGATGGTGACGCCACATGCTGGCCGGGTCTTCTCTTTGTAGTTAAACTTCTCTGGAAACACTCTCACCGATGTGCCCAGAGGTGTATCTCCTCAGTGATTCTAAACCCAGTCATGTTCAGAATGAAGAGGAACCACCACAGTGGCCACATATACTGTTCTATATCTCTTTCAGAATACCTTCACAACCTAATTGAGTCACCTTAAAAACTCTGCTGGGATACTCTTCTCAGTTACCATGTTCACAAATAGGAACAAGGAGCTCGTTTGTTTCCTGACAATGGATACTTAAACAAGAGGAAATAAGCCATGGTACTGAAAAGAAACACCCCTCACTGCCTTAGATGTTGCAAATCCATCAATCTCCACCTACTGAGGAGCATGACAAAAGTTTCCTCCCAGTAATTTTGGGAGAGTGGGTTTGTTTGAACAAGAGGCTAGCCAGTGTTCTCTAGGCCTTGCTTGAGATGAGGTAGCTGAGGAGTCTCCTCGTGGTTTGTAGTTTGGGATGCTGTTTGTTTGGATTTATTTCTTCATAAGCATTTCATTTTTCGTTTCATTTACACTTTACCACGACGCCAGTGGAGATGGTGCTATATCCACCAGAGGCTGAGCGCTGCGACTTTAGGGATTAAAGTATCAATTACTTTTCTTACTTTGTAAGATTAGAGTATCAGTTACTTGGTAAGGTGATGGAACACCTCACAAAGATCAAGTGAGAGGAGAGAGGTATATTTTGGCTTACAGTTCCAGAGGGGTTACAACCCATTATGACAGGTAAGGCATGGTTGTATGATCATGAGGCTGCCTGGCAGTCATGAAGGAGACGGAAGTGGGGAGGAAGGAGGGACAGAGAAGGAGGAAGAGGAGGAGAAAGAAGAAGAGGAGGAAGAAGAGAAGGAAGAGGAGGAGGAAGTAAAACCAGGCTATAAAATCTCAAAGCTGGGCCCAGTGACAAACTTCCTCCAGGAAACATCTTAAGGTCCTCTAACCCTTCCAAACAGTGTCACCAGCTGGGGACCAGGTGTTGGAACACACAAACTCATGGGGGACATTTTACATAAACCCCATCAGTGTGCTTGCATTTTGAATCTTACTGCTGGTTCCCATGAAACTCAAAGTTCATTAAAAATAAGTATTCATTGTCTCAGTCTGGATTCAGTTCCAGTTCCTGTTTATTTTTCTTCAGGGAAGCCGTCTCTGGTGGGGTGGGGATCACGGTCTCAGTGGTGAATTTGAAATGTGTAGGAGGAACATCTCCTAACTGAAAAGAGGAGTGCAGGGCAGATGAAGAAAACAGACACAAAGCTTCCCGGGCTCTGGGACAGTGCCTAGTGCAGAGAGGGGACTTGTGGGCTTATGTCACAGTTCCCAAGTGATATAAATACTCCACGACTTGGACGTACCCTTACCCAGTAGTATACTTTCGACAGGAGTCTGTCCTCCACAGTCTGCTTGATGTGACCTGATGATGAACTGTCCCCCATGCCACAGAGAAGTGAGAAAAGCCATTCTCAATCTCTCTCTCTCTCTCTTTCTCTCTCTCTCTCTCTCTCTCTCTCTCTGTGTGTGTGTGTGTGTGTGTGTGTGAGAGAGAGAGAGAGAGAGAGAGAGAGAGAGAGAGAGAGAGAGAGAGAGAGCAAGAGAGAGAAAATGTATGCGAGAGAGCAAGAGTGTGTACATGTTGAAAGTATCCATCCCAGGGGATCAAGACGTAGCTCAGTGGATAGAGTTCTTGCCTGACACGCAGCAGGACTTGAGCCCCACATACTACATTGCACATTCCAGGTGAACATGGTGGTTCATGCCTATAACACCAGCACTTGTAGATGAAGGCAGGAGGATCAGAAATTCAAGGTCATCCTTAGCTATGTCGCAAGTCTAGGCTCAGCAGGAGCTTCACACATGACGCCCCACGTCAAAGGTAAATAAGCAAATAAGTAAGTTCACTTCAAAGAATGCCAAGAATAGATTGCTCTTCCCCCTTATGCTCTCACTCTGTATATGTATATGATATAATTACTGAATAAGAGAGTATAGACTCTAGCCAAGAACTTGTCCATGCTCTCAGGGAGGCTGGTGCTACTGAAGAAGGAACCATCCTGCATTTAACACCTTTTAGCCCATGTGTTCGTTATCTGAAGGAATCCAACCGGCAAACTCTGATATAAATTAAGAGGCTTCTTCATACACTCTACAACCATAGCTTACGTCTCATTTTAAAGTCATTCTCTTATTCTCTCTTATCCAACGTCCACAGGGAAAACGGCCATGTGATTGCTTCACTAAAGCAGACTGCAGACATTCACTGATCATCACACAATTTTAAAAATAAAACCTTTTTATTGTATTTTACTTATTCTCTCTCTCTCTCTCTCTCTCTCTCTCTCTCTCTCTCTCTCTGTGTGTGTGTGTGTGTGTGCACACCATGGCATGCATGTGGAGGTCAGAGGACAACTTGGAAGACTGGGTTCTCTCCTTTCATTACGTGGAACTAGGGAACTGAACCCAGGGTGTTAGTTTGGCGGCCAGTGCCCTTCTTGGCTGAGCCCTGTCATAATATCAGCCATATTAAGAATAGCTTGTTCAGTGCTTCTGGGTGGTTTGCCTTTCCACTTAGTGAAATGCCCAAAGGCGCAAAGCTTAGGTGCATTTTAGAAAACAATGAAGACACTGTATTTCACCCTTCAATTTTCAGCCACTTAAATATTTTTTCTTTGAAAATAAAACAATCTTGCATATACACTTTTAGAGTCCGTCCATCATATGTATTTGGAGCTAGGCTGGAAGTGTGTCTCTGATAGAACCCAGCATCTACAAGGCAGTGCTTTGACCACTAACATGGCAAAGGCTAAGAAACAAAGCTACAAGGACTTCTTCACCAATGACAATTCAAACAAAAAACAATTTGCTTTTTTTTTGTTTGAGCTTTTAAATAGATAGATGTTTGTTTAGCTTTTAATTAGCTAGATAATAGCCAACATTGCATTGAGACTTCTAAAATCTCAATATTGGATAAAATCTTTTATTGGATAAAAGGGAACTTATTATTCAATAGCAATGCACGTGAGACTCAACTCACTCACTCAGTTAACATCAACCAGCAACCTCCCGAATTCTAAATACACCAAATCCTCATGAAAAACGTTTCACAGACCCCGGGAACACCCAACTTTTGACTCTTTAATCAAAAATGCAAGGATCAATAAAGACACGGTGAGAAATTACGTCTAACATTATGGTGAGCAAGCGTCAACACATTGAAGAAAATTTCATGAAGATCCAAATACACCAGACGTCTGAATTCCTATCATTTAAATTCACCCCTGCAAACAAGACTGCATGTATGAACGTATAATGAAATGACTGCAGAGGAACTCAGTGTGACTTCCGGGTCTGGCCTCAGTGAGAGAAGATGTACGTAATCCTCGAGAGACTTGAGGCACCAGAGAATGGGGAGGCCTGGTGGGGTGGGGGTGGAGGCGTGGGGAATCCTTTTGGAGACGGCTGCGTGGGACGTGGGGGAAGGAGGAGGTATGGGATGAAGAACAGTCAGATGGTAGACTTGGTGGGAGATAAAGACTGGACTGTTAAAAAAAAGATTAAAGAATAAATAAATAAATAAATAAATAAATAAATAAATATTGTGATAAGCAAGAAAATTCCTAGACAGGCACACAGCTCGGTGGTGGAGGGCTTTCCTAGACAAAAAAGCTGTCAGGTCAACTTCATAATTCACCAACAGGCACACTTAAAAGAGAACAGTAAGTTGCTATGAAGTTTTAGACCCCTACATTATTAATTTGGGGTTTCTTCAAGAACATCCATTTGGGGAACAACAGCAGTTTCCTCAAAAGACCTGGTCTTACTAATAAGAGTTTCAGATCCCAGAAGATGAGCATTGGGTGGGAGGAGGGGTAGAAGAGAAAGGAAGACACAGAAATCCTGCGGTGATGTCAGTCAGCTAAATGACTCTTTCTGTAGTCTACGGACCCTTTCCACACATGCTGAAAGTACACACATACTGTAATCCTCATAAGCACAGTGGCGGGACAGCATGGAGGATGACATCCATTTTACAGGTAAGGTATGTAGGTTCCAGAGAAGATCATGCTATCTGCAGGTTACATAGGTGTCCGCCGAGGGATGCCACTGGCACCTAAGACGTGCAATAAAGATGTCTGGTGCGCGTTAAACATGGTCTCTACACTGTCATCCACCACGATGTCGCATCCTTTCTCTCAATGTACCTGCATCACAGGGTACACAGGTATGTCCTACCGCGTGGGGCGTTAGGATATTAAATGGCAGTGGAGCTGAGGTTCCACATAAAGTTTTGAACTTTGGGGACCTGAGAAAAACATCAGGAAGTGTCCCCTCTCTGTGGTCCTCAGGAGGCGAGTGGTTAATCCTTCTGCACGGATGGGAAGGAAGTCTATTCTGTTCATTGCCCGGAACCCAATCCCTGAGACTGCAAAAAATATGCAAGGGATTCCTGAACACCCTCCCATCCCATCTATAGCGTGTGGTTTCAGACATGCTTGCCCATAAACTATACACTCTTCATGTACTAGGGACATACTGTGTCCTGGGCAAGCACTCTACTATGAGCTCGAAACAGTCAAGAAAGAAACTGAAAGTTTTTACTCTCATTTTATTTTTTATGTGTGTGGTGCATACATGTATGTGCATGGTTGCACGTGCTGGCATGTGGAAGACGTCAGATGGCCTACATAATTGTTCTCTGCTTTATTCTTTCAAGACAGGAGTTCCTCACTAAAGCTCAGGGAGTTTGTGGATTTTAGCTAGGCTGACTGGCCAACCAGCCAACTCTAGCAATCCTCCTGTCACTGTCCCACCCCCAGCACTGGGGTTACACATAATCTCAGCCTTGTTTAGCTTTATATAGAGGTTCTGTGTGTCTGTCTTAGTTATTGTCAACTTGACAGAAACTTAGACATTCCTGGGAAAAGAAAATCTCAACTAAGAAAGTACTCCACCAGAATGTCCTCTGGACATGTGTGGGCATTTTCTTGATCACTGATTGATGTAGAAGGGTTTGGGCCCACTGTGGGCAGTATCATCCCCTAGGCAGCTGATCTGAAAGGTAGCTGATGTGAAATTCTCTTTCTTTGTTGGGTCTCTGTGTGGTTTAGGAATCAGAGTAATTGTAGCATCATAGAATGAATTAGGTAGTGTTCCTTCTGTTTCTATTTTATGGAATAGTTTGAGGAGTGCTGGTATTAGCTCTTCTATGAAGGTCTGGTAGAATTCTGCACTAAAGCCATCTGGTCCTGGACTATTTTTGGTTGGGAAGTTTTTAATGACTTCTATTTCCTTAGGGGACATGGGCCTGTTTAGATAGTTTACCTGCTCTTGATTTAACTTTGGTATGTGGTATCTGTCTAGAAAATCATCTATTTCATCTAGATTTTCTAGTTTTGTTGAGCATAGGCTTTTGTAGTAGGATCTGATTTTTTAAAATTTCCTCAGTTTATGTTGTTATGTCTTGCTTTTCATTTATAATTTTGTTAATTTGGATACTATCTCTGGGTCCTTTAGTCAGTTTGACTAGGGGTTTATGGGTGTGTGTGTGCGGGGGCGGGGGGGTTCAGGACATTCTCTTGGAGATGGGGAAAGAGGAATGGGATGAGGATCTGTCGGAGGGCAGAACAGGAGGGAGATAATGACTGGACTGTAAAAAAAGATGAAGAAGAAGGAGGAGGAGGAGGAGGAAGAGGAGGAGGAGGAGAAGGAGAAGGAGAAGGAGAAGGAGAAGGAGAAGGAGAAGGAG